>NC_142613.1:13095227-13246742 GCF_059453375.1 Lepisosteus platostomus
AATCATTTCTGTTTCAAAACAATTGGAGGGCCGGCGTCGCACTGCAATGAGTGTTTCAGGCCGGGTATAGAAGTGCTTCGTACTTTCAGTCCTAAATCCCGAGCCCACGTGTGCGTTCTGTGGTGTCCTCAGAGAAGGAGCCGCGGGATCACGGCAAGGAGAACGTGCGGCGACTGCGCGAGATCCAGCGCCGCTGCCGGGAGCGAGAGGCCGAGAAGGAGGGCGCCCGGCCTGTGCCCGTCAAGGCGCTGTGGAGGTCCCCAAAATACGAGGCAGTGCCGTCCAAGGTCATGACCCAGCTGCAGGTGAGGCTGGTGGTGCAGGACAGCACTGTTGGTTAACAGAAGCTTGGGGGCTCGGAAACTCCCAGAGAAACTCCCTGCTCCAGGGACTGCTCAGCTCAATATGGCGGCGCTCTGTACCGGCCACTTAACAGGGCAACGATTCTTCTGTCACTCTCTGCGAAATGGACATTTCACATTTCATCCCCGTCTTTCCCAGGAGACGACGCCCCCCAAGAGGTCCGAGTGCCAGAACTTCCTGAAGGCTCACTCGCGCTGTGGAAGTGCAGGAGCCCCACGGCGCAGCCCCTCCCCTGGGCCCCCCACCCTTGACGCGGATGCTGAGGTTAGGGAGGGGGAGGCAGGGCCTGGAGAACAGAGAGGAGGGCCGCGGAGTGTCTTCTTTTTCTGTGTATCTATCCCTTTGTGTGCAGGGGTCTGCTTCACAGTCGGATCCACTCCTGGTTTTACCAGCTGCAGGCTCTTGTACAAACTGAAGCAGATAAAGCAAATATGTGCATTTTGTAAATGATTTTACTTATGTCGAATTTCAGTTATGATCAGCTGCACATTCTGCATTTCCGATGAGAGAGGAATGTGCTCACTCACTGGTCTTGGCCTCCTGGTGCACTGTGAGCTACATAGTGTTTTTCTGGAGGGGTGATTGCAGGGGCACTACATTTCTCACTGCCAGCCCCCAGGTTTCTGGGAGGACCCAGAGATCACAATTCTTTGCAAGCTGCGGTTACCGGCCGAATGCCAGCAGCACCTAGCCAACTGTGAGTTCCGGTCTCACTTGGCTTATGACAGACTAGGCCGGAGAAGACTGCGAGATGAGGCTCAGCTGTGCCTCCAGCAGGTGCTTGTAATGGGTGAGCCACTCAGGGGCCTATAGAGTATGAACATTTTAACTCCAGGCTCCTGCCTATTCAAATAGAGACAAAGAATGTAAATAATTTTCCAGCACCTAGCATGGGGCGTGTGTACAAAACTTACAGCTAGCAGAACAGGCAGTGGATCAAACCTTCTGATCTTGATGGTACACCCCTGTAGTGTTTTTAGATGTAGGTGGTATTGTTAATTAATGTATTTATTATATTATGTGTATTATATGCCTTTAGGAACATATGGCCTGGTTGTTCAGTACTTCAGATTAGTTTGAGCTGCTTTCCTGCTTGTCTGTGTGTGTGTTCAGATGCAGGTGCGCGGCAGGACGGTGGACTTTGTGAGGCACAACGCGCGTGCGGCGACCCAGGCCTGCCTGCGGCGCTCCCGCTCCCTGCAGGCGCTGAACCAAACCCTGGAGCAGCAGAGGAAAGAGAGGGAGGAGTACGACAGCCATCAGCGAGGACACATCCCGCAGTAGTGAGTCACTGGACCCCTCCGTCTCCGAGACGCTCGACCTGCGAGTACTGTTCCTGTAAAGCAGCCACCCCCAGACCTTCTCCCATTCCTTCTCAGCTTCTCTCTCTTCTTCAGTCTGCAGGAGCGGAAGGAGAAGTGGCGCCGGGAGGCCGAGGAGAGGCGGAGGAATGCGCCTGACCCCTCGGTTCCCCTGGGACACACACAGCTGCCAGAGAAAGAGAGGCAGGAGACCCTGGATTCCCTCAAACAGAGTATGATCCCTCCCAAACCTCACTACTGTACACTAGGACTCCCTCAGAGTGAGACAGCCCCTCTCACCTCACTGTACTGAACACTAGGACTCCCTCAGAGTGAGACAACCCCTCTCACCTCACTACTGTACACTAGGACTCCCTCAGAGTGAGACAACCCCTCTCACCTTACTGTACTGAACACTAGGACTCCCTCAGAGTGAGACAGCCCCTCTCACCTCACTACTGTACACTAGGACTCCCTCAGCGTGAGACAACCCCTCTCCCCTTACTGTACTGAACACTAGGACTCCCTCAGAGTGAGACAGCCCCTCTCACCTCACTACTGTACACTAGGACTCCCTCAGAGTGAGACAACCCCTCTCCCCTTACTGTACTGAACACTAGGACTCCCTCAGAGTGAGACAGCCCCTCTCACCTCACTGTACTGAACACTAGGACTCCCTCAGAGTGAGACAGCCCCTCTCACCTCACTGTACTGAACACTAGGACTCCCTCAGAGTGAGACAACCCCTCTCACCTTACTGTACTGAACACTAGGACTCCCTCAGAGTGAGACAACCCCTCTCACCTTACTGTACTGAACACTAGGACTCCCTCAGAGAGAGACAACCCCTCTCACCTCACTGTACTGAACACTAGGACTCCCTCAGAGAGAGACAACCCCTCTCACCTTACTGTACTGAACACTAGGACTCCCTCAGAGAGAGACAGCCCCTCTCACCTTACTGTACTGAACACTAGGACTCCCTCAGAGAGAGACAGCCCCTCTCACCTCACTGTACTGAACACTAGGACTCCCTCAGAGTGAGACAACCCCTCTCACCTTACTGTACTGAACACTAGGACTCCCTCAGAGTGAGACAACCCCTCTCACCTTACTGTACTGAACACTAGGACTCCCTCAGAGAGAGACAACCCCTCTCACCTCACTGTACTGAACACTAGGACTCCCTCAGAGAGAGACAGCCCCTCTCACCTTACTGTACTGAACACTAGGACTCCCTCAGAGAGAGACAGCCCCTCTCACCTTACTGTACTGAACACTAGGACTCCCTCAGAGAGAGACAACCCCTCTCACCTCACTGTACTGAACACTAGGGCCCCCTCACTGAGAACTGAATTAATCTAGCAGACTAGATTCATCTGACAGACTGGAGAGTCACTTACTCCACATATATGTAGCTATTAGACGCAATGCTTGGATCAATAAGCTACTATCACACTTACAGTATAAATGGCACTCTGTCTTATGGTTTTGCAGTAGTTACCACTGTCAGAGTGACCTGTAATGATGATGTACGTTTTCTCTCTTGTCCTCTCCTTCCTATCTGTCCCTTTTCTGTTGCTCTTTAAATGTTCTCTTCTACGTTCTCTCTCCTCCCTTCACTCTCTCCCTCTGTAAACGTGCGCTTCATTCTCCCACACTGGCTCTGTTCACTTCCTTCCTGCTCTCTTGCCCATCTGCCCTCTGCAGCTCAGCGCTCTCTTGTGAAGGAGCTGCTGTCTCTCCCAGTGCGTGCCGACACCCTCAGTGTGCAGACACGGCGCACCGAGCTCGACAGGAAGCTGTCCGAGGTGGAGGAAGCCATCAAAATCTTCTCTCGGCCCAAAGTCTACATCCGGGTTGACACCTAATCCTGGGAGGGCAGGAGAGACCAGGAGACCCCGATGTCGGTATACTCAGGATAAAGCTGGGCAGGCAGCTCTACTGGGTCTTTGTGCCCAGGGGGCACCCCAAAACATGAAAGAGCAGGACATTTACTGGGTGAATAATATATTTACAAGTTTGTGTAAATTAACTATTGGCAGAAATTGGTTTAAAAGTGTGGATTTGATTAAAAAATGCCAGCAAACAGGTGGCGATGAGAACCCCAGAATTCCTCTCGAAAAGCCTAGTGAAATTGGCAAGACTCACCCAGCAACACCCTTGTTATCAAGGCAGTGTGTGTAATGGAAATGTCCTCAAGAGCAGGAAGGATATACGGTTACATTTTCCTACCTGTTACTACAGCAGTTTAAGAAGCACATATTTAACACCCTATATGGTGTTCTGGATATGGAGAAGATACAGATAACACGAATCATATTTAGCACCCTGTAAGATTTCTTGCTGTAAAGAGTGAGGTCAGTCTCACTTCATTTTCTAAATATGTTTTACTTTTACTCCCAGTATGGCCTTTGACCCCTTTGCAAAAGCAAGTGTGTCTGTGGATGTGTAGTTTTTATTTTGAAATAATTTCCAAATATACACAACATTAAGCATTATTCACAGTTCAGATGTGAACTGTAGTCACGGTTATCCTGTATATATCCATTTTATTAGCAAAGTATAACTGGAAGTATTTTTAAGCGCATTATTGTATAAAAACTATATACAGTAAATACTGTACATGAACCCACACAGTTGAAATGCTATTAAAAGGCTGTTGTATGTTTCCATTAACATGTTGTCTGGAGCCCTGCTGTTTACAGGCTTTTCAAGGTGTTTGGTGGAATACGAATTCATTTTCAGCACTGGAAACAAAGTGTGTGATTTTGTGTGATACTGTTTGTGTGGGAATGATCTTATGTTCACCCTGTTGTCATCTTACTTTGTTCAACGTGTGTGGTGAAAAGGGAGGCTTCTCTTGTCATAGCGTAATACAATTTACAACGTCCTGCATTCTTCTGTCACTGTAAATATGAGATTTTCTTTAACGTTGTAAAGATAATGATCTTTCAAGTATTTGTGTACAAGATTTATATTTATATATTTGGGTAAGTATTTGTAGCCTTGCAAGTACATTGCATCAAATTAACGTCCGTTAATAAATTATACATGTTTGATTTGTGGGAAATCTTGATTTCTCAAACTTTCCAATATGTCAGTTCTGTCTGTGCTTGAGCATAGTGGTTATGTCATGCAGAAGCTTCATTCACTTTCAATTCAACACTTTAATCTGCTTTTCTTGTTCAGTATTTACTCGTTTAAGAACTTTTACTTTGTTCTTTATGTCCTCAATCTCTTTATACACAAAATCCATGGATTTTTTAAGACCTTCAATTCCAACTGTATTAAATCTAGTCATTTCCTTCAGCGCTGCCATGCTCTTTGCCCTCATGTTAAAGATGTCGTCAGCTAGCGGACAATACTACTATTTTTCTTAAGAATTGTAAAGAGGTCTCTAAAGCAATTGAGGTTTTAAATGTGTTCTCATCAGTCTCAGGATTGTCTTTGAATATTGACAAATGTGAACTGTTTTCTCTTAAGGATTTTAAGTTAGATGCAATAGTTAATATACCTGTAAAGAAAGTGTTTAATTATCTGGGTATTATAATCTGTAAAGACCAAGATGAAATATGTAAATTGAACTTTGTATATGCTTCGCTTTCAATGAAACAAATAAGTTTGACAAACGTATATAACTTTATTTGGAAGAATATACCTCACCTAAAAGTCAAGGTGGCCCGAATGTTATGGACTTTTATACGTCAAATATAACATTTAAAATTGGATTAGGAATTATATTAATAATATAATATATGGAATCTTTTTCAAAATATTTTTTCAGAATGTTGGTGATCTTGATTTTTTGTTAAAATGTAACTTTGATATAAAAAATCCCAATTAAGTTATCTAATTTTCATAAACAGGTATTATCTCGGACTTTAATTTTTCACTGCATACATATTTGGAATAATAAAGACATTAAGCATAAAAATAAAAGCTTTTTTTTTTTTTACAGACCTGGTATAACAACAACATTTATTTAGTGGCTCAAGTGTTGAACGAAGATGGTAGATTGTTTACTTATCCTGAATTCCTGGAAAGATTTCAGTTTCCTGTTACCCCTAAGGAATATGCAATCATTTTTTATGCTATTCCAGACGTTGTAGTGAAGGTGTTAAAAGGAAACCAAAACTCTATTAGGATTGACTTCCTTTCTGGTTTTACAACTGATTTATTCTCGGATGGGGTGGAAATAAAGGATAAGAAATGTAATAATAACCATATAAGGTAACTTTGTAAACACAATTTCATCCCTCCTTGTTTATCTTTTTGGAATACAATGTTTGAAAATGGAAATCAATTTGGACAACTCCTGATAGATATTGTATTACACATAAAGTTAAAGAGATATCGTTTAAAATTGTTCACAAGTTTTATCCAGTTAAATTAGTAGTCTCTAATTTTAAGCATGAGCGGGATGGTTTGTGTGTGTTTTCATCGGGCTGAAGGGGAGTCTTTGGTGCATTTATCTGTTAGGTGTATGTTTGTGAAGTTGTTTCTAATGGATTTGCAGAGTTTTGTTTGCAGGCATTTAAAGGTGTTTTTCAGATTTAAGGATTTTGATATTTTGTTGTACTGTGTAAGGACATTTGGAAAAAGAGCATTTATAATAGATTTACTAGTCATTCAGGGTAAATTTCATATTCATAAATCACAATGGTCCAATAATACTCCCTTTTTTAGTACTTTTGAGATGGAGTTGAAACATAATTTAAATTTTATAAAATTTTGAAAAAATGCTAAAGGAAGGAAAACGTGATATACTGCATGTAAAAAATATAATGTGGTCACATAAATAATTTACCTAATTATCTCTGTCAGTTAATTGTTTTTTCTGTTT
Source organism: Lepisosteus platostomus (assembly GCF_059453375.1). Classification (NCBI taxonomy): domain Eukaryota; kingdom Metazoa; phylum Chordata; class Actinopteri; order Semionotiformes; family Lepisosteidae; genus Lepisosteus; species Lepisosteus platostomus. The sequence goes on from NC_142613.1 coordinate 13,101,738, forward strand.
ATGTGTTTTTTTTTTCTCTTATCCTCTTATCTGTTTCTGCTCCTGTAGTTGTATTTGTTTTTGTACATTCTTTTTACATTTAATAGACATTTTTAAAAAATGGATACGTCGGGGCTGCGTCATGTCGTCATCATCGTGCGCTGCTGCGTGGCGTCTGCACCGATTTGTGTGTCCATTGTCTGAGCTGGTGGGCAGAGCCGTGTTGGTCCTCAGTTTAGATCCCGTTTACCTGTTTTTAAACCGATTACCGCCCAGTTAGTAGAGAGAGAAGGATTTCTTAACTTTCTCGTCAAGATGAGCAAAAGGAAGGCCCCGCAAGAAAGCCTAAATGAGGGAATCACCGACTTTCTCATAGGTATGAGTTCGTCGAGCGCACTGTTGACTACATTTTAATAATTTTAAGGGCTGTCACAGTGTTAATGCTGTCCGTCTCATAAGAAGATTACGCATGAACATTCTGAATCCACTGTCCATTTTAACTGTCTTTTTACAGTACAGTACGTAACGTAGTATTTTATCATAAATGACAGCTTGAAGTATTTGCTGGATAGATCGAGGGTGGCTTTGTTTTTGCCTGGGTCGCATTGGAGTTTAATCCATCTTAAATATATTAAAGAATGGTAATTGTCGGCACTGTTTATATTTAAATAAACCCAATATTCGTGATAATGTAGTGATTATTTGGTCATGTTCCACGGTAAAAGTTAGTGGTGCACAATCGCCAGTAGTCGGGGTAAAATTAGACAGGGCCATTTCTGTCGGCCAGGGATCGTGTTTCCCGCTGTAGTTACTCCGTTTAAATAGCTCTTAAGATAACTTTCTAGAGTTCCGAAAGAATATTGTGTGCAGGTCTCGGCTGTATGTGTTATCGCTGAAATAAAATACCCTGTTTTCACGAAATCCTCTTTAAAGCTGATAAAAACGTAATGCGAACACTTTTCTTTAAAGAGACGTATTCCTTGTCCTGATTGGCTGATAAAATTATTGTTGGCCAATCAGAAAGCAGCTCGGCAAAGATCCCTAAGTATCAGTCTTTTTGTCTTAAAAATTAGTATCATTTCCTCAATTAACTATTACTGTGAATATTCCAGATATTAAATTAACATAAATATACAAATTTGTGCATGTGCACATCTGTTTTAAAGTACAGTGATCAGCATGACATAATTGTCTATATTTTTTAAAACTGGAATCATAATTTGTATTTTTCCCTTTTCCATCACTCTGCCTTCTTCCCTTTCCTCTCCCCCTTTCTCGCTAGAGCTGGCCAATTATGAAAGGAATGTGAACAGAGCGATCCACAAGTACAATGCCTACAGGTGAGAACTGAGAGGAGCAGCTGTACTGCTCCATGAGACACACTGAGGGGAGCAGTTGGTTTGGATTGTGGTCTGTTGGAGAGCTGGGGGGTCAGTTAGATGGCTTTTGGCTTGGTGCTGTAAGATGAAGCTGTGTGGCTGGTTCGGGGTCAGTTGGGATATAGTAGGTCCAGGTGGGCGTTTGGGTGGTTTATAGTCTGTTGGGGTGTGTCTGGCCAGTGGGGTATTAATTATCATGCCCTCTGCCTTCCCCAGGAAAGCTGCCTCCGTCATTTCCAAATATCCCCAGAAGATCAAGAGTGGCAGCGAGGCCAAGAAGCTGGTGAGAGCCTGCCTCGGCTTGCCTCCTCTCCCTCGCCTCTCTCTTCTCTCTCCCCCCTGGCTCTGTTACCCCCTGCCTTCTGTTTGCGCTGTCCTCCTTGCTCGTGAGCGACTGACAGCGCCCTGTGCGCGCGTGTGCTTGTGTTCGGTGGCAGGAGGGCGTGGGCACGAAGATCGCGGAGAAGATCGACGAGTTCCTGGCCACGGGGAAGCTGCGCAAACTGGAGAAGGTGAGAGGGAGAGAGGGGGGCCCCTCACCCCCCACGCTGAGCACCCCCTCTTATGTCTTGTTACATACCCACCCAGCGTGGAGTCACCAGGCGTGTCTTTAGGAGAGCTCAGGCCTTCCCACAAGATTCTGGCACTGTCTGGACCAGCAGGGGTAATTCTCACAGCGGCAGACTGTGCAGATGTGCTCTTTGTAAACCCACAAACACGACTGTGCAACTGTGATGATGATGATTTCCATGAGCGCTGACCATCTCTAGCGCTCCCCTGTACTTGCGCAGCACCTGGGTCTTCTCTCATTGTGACATTATTTTTCTAATAATAATGAGGTTAGCCCAGTGGAGTAGGGTCTAGAAATGAAGCCTTGCACCTCCTGAGTAGGATTCTGGCCTTTGGTGGCTGTATGTGTGGAGTTTGCATGTTCACCCCATGGCTGTCGAGGGCAGGCTCATCAGAGACTCTGAATCCTCCGGTCGGAGGGCTGGACCGCTGGTCCCCATGAGGAAGGCGGCGCAGCTCCCCACCTTACTACACGCTTATGACCAGAGACTGCGGTGGCCTTCTCTCCCGATGGTCACAGGAGCACATTGGCTGGGATGTTGAAGCATCGCGGTCCCATTCCCTCGTTAATCCCTGCTCACCTTTTCCAGATCCGTAGTGACGACACCAGCACCTCCATTAACTTCCTCACCAGAGTGACGGGAATCGGGTACGTGTGATCTGTCTGCCTCTTTCTACATTGTTCTCTCCCCCAGATTCTTTCACATCTCTTCCGACATCCAGGGAGGGACAAGGAGTTGCGATTATTAGTAAATCTACTAATCTTACTCATTTATTTGGCTGGTGCTGTTAACCAGAGCCCACCTACATGTTTACCCATTTACACAGCTGGGTGTTTGGCTGGAACAGACTCCAGTTGCTCAGGGGTGCAGCAGTAGTGTCTCATCTGATATTTGAACACACACCCCTACAGCTGCAGTCCAGAAGCCTGACCACTGCTGCACAGTGCTGCCTGAAGCAAACAGGCTCACCCAGGATTTGAACCTAAGACCTCTCCCACCCTAAATAAGAATCAAGATGGTCAGTGAGACTGTCCTGGCTATCCAGGTCTGCCTGTGTCCAGTTTCTATGGCCAGGCTGTGGTCACTGAGCTTGTCCTCTCTGGGTATCCAGGTCTGCCTGTGTCCAGTTTCTATGGCCAGGCTGTGGACACTGAGCCTGTCCTCTCTGGGTATCCAGGTCTGCCTGTGTGCAGTTTCTATGGCCAGGCTGTGGTCACTGAGCCTGAACTTTGTCAGGGTCTAATTAGTCTTTTTCTCTCTCACCTTGGTGTGTTTTGTGTTTTAGGGCCAATAACATTCCAGTTTCTTTTCTCTCTGTTCGCTCTCTGTCTGTTTCTCCAGGCCAGCGGCGGCGCGCAAGTTAGTGGCCGAGGGAGTTAAGACCCTGGACGGTTAGTTTGTCTACATTAACAGTTGGCCATGGCCATGTGTATGTGAGCCACCACAGTCATACTCATTCACACCTGTACTAATGACACTCCTATCTCCTCATGTAGAGCTTCCAGTGCACACCTTCGTCATTAGATCATTAGGGGGCGATGTGTCCATCCACAGCTTCAACGTACACCCCACCTCCCCCCATCATCTCCTTTTTTGTCAACAAAAGCTTCATTCAGACATTTAGAAATTCAGCTGTAACACTCCTGTCTGTCATGGACAGATCTGGGGGGTATTTTAAGAAACCTCGTCTGTCTCATCCAGAACTTTCAATCTTGCCTTTTTTTACCATGCAGATCTGAGGGAAAATGAACACAAGCTCAACCACCATCAGCGGATTGGTCTGAGGTAAGTCAGTTTTTGATTGTCTTCGCTTGCCTGAACATTGCAGTGGATGAGCTGTGCAGTAGTCATGTTGTCATGCACTTACTCATTCTGAGCAGCAGAGGGAGTCCTCCCCCACCTCCCCAGTTCTTAGAAATGCCCTCCCTCAGTGTTCCCCATTCCTGATCCCAGAGTACCCCAGTGTCTTGGTTTGGCTCATCATACTCTCAAATTTAAGGTGTTTTAAAACCGTTTCATTTCTTAAATAGTAAGGCGTTAGCTTAGTTTCAGTGACTTGCTGGATTTGGACCAAGTGGCCTTTACTGGGAGGGTTCAACATGGTCATTCTCACCTGTGTGTTCACATCGTGACTGGAAAACTATAGGGGAGCAACAAGCAAGTCAAAAAAGGGACACAATACCTCTCGGAATTAAAGGTTTTTTGTAAGTCTTGAGAGTAGAATATTCTATCACTTAGTTGGCTCTGTTAAGGTTCAAGTAGACTTAACTGAATAATGAACAGGTTTGCACACAAGAGATAGGTGCTCCAGGGTCGGGAATCGCTGCACTAGAGTTTGAGTGACAGAGAAAACCACCTGGACAAGGAAAAGAGAGAGCAGCCTCCACCTTCTGCAGTGCAGTGCACCAGTCCTGCTGTAAGGCTGCAGTGTCCCAGCAGGTGGCGCCAGTGCTCCTGAACCCCACCTTGCCTTGCAGGTATTTTGAGGACTTTGAGAAGAGGATCCCTCGGTCTGAGATGCTGAAGATGGAGGTCAGTGCTGAGGCCACATGTCCTATTAGAAATATAAATCATGGAGGGAGTATAGTGGTGGTGATCGTTTTTTGTATCCAAAGCGATTTATCTTTGACAGCAGAATGGTAATAAAAGTAGAAGTGATGTTGCGATTGCTGTCTGAGCTCAGATTATTTAAAGTTCCTCATTAGGTGAATGTGCACAGTTATGGTAGTATGTAGGGTGCTAGTATCTGAGTTGTTTTGCATGTTTAAACCCCCACAGTTATGTGTAAAAGTGTCAGAGCATGTACAGCAGTGCGAGATGCAGAGCCCAGAGTGGTGTGTGTGTTTTCACAGGCTCTGATCCTGCAGGAGCTCGAGAAGCTCAGCCCAGACTACATTGGCACCATCTGTGGCAGCTTCAGGAGGGGTGAGTGTGCTGCCTCCCCCTCTGTCCCTCTGTCCCTCCGCCTCCCCCTCTGTCCCTCTGTCCCTCCGCCTCCCCCTCTGTCCCTCTGTGTCTGTGTGTGTTGGTGGGCAGTGTGTGTATCACCTCTGCGTCAGTATCTTGACCCTCTGTGTGTTGCCACCCCAGGAGCTGAGTCCAGTGGGGATATTGACATCCTGCTGACCCACCCCGAATACACCTCCACCTCTCCCAAACAGGTGAGCCCTTCGCTGTGCTCAGGTCAGGGGGGTCAGCCGCTCTTTGAGGGGTTCTCTTGTGCTTGTGTCTTTCTCTCTCTCTCTCGTTCGCCTCCTCTTTCTCCCCGGAAGGCCTGTCTTTGTTTCAGAGAAAGAGGGCTCCGCTCTTTGATCTCCGCGCGGGGAGGAGGGGCGGGGGGGCTTCAGTGGGATGCAGTAATTACTAGGTGAAGGAATCAAAGAGAGGATAAGGATGGGTGAATGAATTAGCCCAGGCAAACCGGGCAGATCAGGCCCTGCTGATGTCTCTGTGTTTCCAGCCCAAGCTCCTGCAAGCAGCAGTGGAACACCTGGAGTCTCTGGGCTTCGTCACAGACACCCTGTCCATGGGGGACACCAAGTTCATGGTGAGGCTCTGGGGCGTGCCTGTGCAACCGCATCCTGACTCCTGTCAGTGCCAGAACCTGTACTGTCAGCACACACTGCAGCAACTTCAGAGCTAAAGCAGCTACTGGAGTATGGAGTCTACACACTGTAGTGTCTGTACTGTATTTCCTGGAGTGTGGTGTACACACTGTAGTGTCTGTACTGTATTTCCTGGAGTGTGAAGTCTAAACACTGTAGTGTCTGTACTGTATTTCCTGGAGTGTGGAGTCTACACACTGTAGTGTCTGTACTGTACTTCCTGGAGTGAGGAGTCTACACACTGTAGTGTCTGTACTGTATTTCCTGGAGTGTGGAGTCTACACACTGTAGTGTCTGTACTGTATTTCCTGGAGTGTGGAGTCTACACACTGTAGTGTCTGTACTGTATTTCCTGGAGTGTGGTGTACACACTGTAGTGTCTGTACTGTATTTCCTGGAGTGAGGAGTGTACACACTGTAGTGTCTGTACTGTATTTCCTGGAGTGTGGTGTACACACTGTAGTGTCTGTACTGTATTTCCTGGAGTGAGGATACTAAACACTGTAGTGTCTGTACTGTACTTCCTGGAGTGTGGAGTCTACACACTGTAGTGTCTGTACTGTACTTCCTGGAGTGAGGAGTCTACACACTGTAGTGTCTGTACTGTATTTCCTGGAGTGTGGTGTACACACTGTAGTGTCTGTACTGTATTTCCTGGAGTGTGGAGTCTACACACTGTAGTGTCTGTACTGTATTTCCTGGAGTGAGGAGTCTACACACTGTAGTGTCTGTACTGTATTTCCTGGAGTGTGGTGTACACACTGTAGTGTCTGTACTGTATTTCCTGGAGTGTGGAGTCTACACACTGTAGTGTCTGTACTGTATTTCCTGGAGTGTGGAGTCTACACACTGTAGTGTCTGTACTGTATTTCCTGGAGTGTGGAGTCTACACACTGTAGTGTCTGTACTGTATTTCCTGGAGTGTGGAGTCTACACACTGTAGTGTCTGTACTGTATTTCCTGGAGTGTGGTGTACACACTGTAGTGTCTGTACTGTATTTCCTGGAGTGAGGAGTGTACACACTGTAGTGTCTGTACTGTACTTCCTGGAGTGTGGAGTCTACACACTGTAGTGTCTGTACTGTATTTCCTGGAGTGTGGAGTCTACACACTGTAGTGTCTGTACTGTATTTCCTGGAGTGTGGAGTCTACACACTGTAGTGTCTGTACTGTATTTCCTGGAGTGTGGTGTACACACTGTAGTGTCTGTACTGTATTTCCTGGAGTGAGGAGTGTACACACTGTAGTGTCTGTACTGTATTTCCTGGAGTGAGGAGTCTACACACTGTAGTGTCTGTACTGTATTTCCTGGAGTGTGGAGTCTACACACTGTAGTGTCTGTACTGTATTTCCTGGAGTGTGGTGTACACACTGTAGTGTCTGTACTGTATTTCCTGGAGTGAGGATACTAAACACTGTAGTGTCTGTACTGTATTTCCTGGAGTGTGGTGTACACACTGTAGTGTCTGTACTGTATTTCCTGGAGTGTGGAGTCTACACACTGTAGTGTCTGTACTGTACTTCCTGGAGTGAGGATACTAAACACTGTAGTGTCTGTACTGTATTTCCTGGAGTGTGGTGTACACACTGTAGTGTCTGTACTGTATTTCCTGGAGTGTGGTGTACACACTGTAGTGTCTGTACTGTATTTCCTGGAGTGTGGAGTGTACACACTGTAGTGTCTGTACTGTATTTCCTGGAGTGTGGAGTCTACACACTGTAGTGTCTGTACTGTATTTCCTGGAGTGTGGAGTGTACACACTGTAGTGTCTGTACTGTATTTCCTGGAGTGAGGAGTCTACACACTGTAGTGTCCAGCTGTACTACAGGACTGTGTTTCCCGGAGGGAGGAGTGTATGTGCTGAATTTACTCTTCCTGTCTTTGCCAGGGGGTGTGTCAGCTGGACGATGATGAGGATGGCTCGGACTACCCCCACCGGCGTATTGACATCAGGTGAGTCCCAGCGCCCCGTCCCAGGCTGGGGTGGCGACTGTTTTAGTGTCTCCGCCCTTCTGCCAGAGTGGATCTGTGCTGAAGCTGCTAACGTCCCTGTCTCTATTTCTTTCTCCTTCCCTCCTCTTCACCTCCTGCTGTCTCCCATCGCCTCTTTTCCCTCTCGCATCTCTCTCTCCCCTTGTCCTCATCGGCCGGCCCGCTGCTTTGTCTTCCTCCTGTCTCTCCCTGCAGGCTCATTCCGAAGGACCAGTATTACTGCGGGGTGCTGTACTTCACTGGCAGCGACATCTTCAATAAGAACATGCGGGCCCACGCCCTGGAGATGGGCTTCACCCTGAACGAGTACACCATCCGGCCCGTGGGGGTGACAGGTTCGTCTCTCCTTTCCAGTGAGGGCTGCAGGATTGGGACCCGCTCTCCCCAGACCAGCCTCTTCGCACTCAAGGCTCCACATTTCAGTTGGACTTACCTTTATCTCCTGGGTCCTAAAGACAGATCTGCGGCAGCCATGGCAATCAGATGGGCTCCACTGATACTGTCCTCAAGGCCCAGAGGGATGAATAGGGGGAGGGAATACACCTTGGGTGACTATCTGACTCAGTGACCACAGCCTGGCCATAGAAACTGGACACAGGCAGACCTGGATACCCAGAGAGGACAGGCTCAGTGACCACAGCCTGGCCATAGAAACTGGACACAGGCAGACCTGGATACCCAGAGAGGACAGGCTCAGTGTCCACAGCCTGGCCATAGAAACTGGACACAGGCAGACCTTAATACCCAGAGAGGACAGACTCAGTGACCACAGCCTGGCCATAGAAACTGGACACAGACAGACCTGGATACCCAGAGAGGACAGGCTCAGTGACTACAGCCTGGCCATAGAAACTGGACACACACAGACCTGGATACCCAGAGAGGACAGGCTCAGTGTCCACAGCCTGGCCATAGAAACTGGACACAGGCAGACCTGGATACCCAGAGAGGACAGGCTCAGTGCCCACAGCCTGGCCATAGAAACTGGACACAGGCAGACCTGGATACCCAGAGAGGACAGGCTCAGTGACCACAGCCTGGCCATAGAAACTGGACACAGGCAGACCTGGATACCCAGAGAGGACAGGCTCAGTGCCCACAGCCTGGCCATAGAAACTGGACACAGGCAGACCTGGATACCCAGAGAGGACAGGCTCAGTGTCCACAGCCTGGCCATAGAAACTGGACACATAGAGACCTAGGTACACAGAGAAGACAGGCTCAGTGACCACAGCCTGGCCAGAGAAACTGGACACAGACAGACCTGGATACCCAGAGAGGACAGTCTCAGTGTCCACAGCCTGGCCATAGAAACTGGACACAGGCAGACCTGGATACCCAGAGAGGACAGGCTCAGTGACCACAGCCTGGCCAGAGAAACTGGACACAGACAGACCTGGATACCCAGAGAGGACAGTCTCAGTGACCACAGCCTGGCCATAGAAACTGGACACAGGCAGACCTGGATACCCAGAGAGGACAGGCTCAGTGACCACAGCCTGGCCAGAGAAACTGGACACAGACAGACCTGGATACCCAGAAAGAAAGAAGGGCAGGGAAAGAGATGGAGGGAGGGAGATGAGGATCTGGATCGTTGCTGATCTGTGTTCTCTGTGATCAAATCAGAGATGGGAAGCTGTGTCAGGTTAATACTACACTCAAAATCAGAAGAAAGGGGAAAAAGCACAAGGTATCATCTGTGCTGCACACACCTGCATAGGTGCTTTTTCTTCTTTCTTTCTCCTTTTCAAGAACTGACCTGTTCAGACTGTAGATGATGTTCTGTCAGTGGATGGCCATGTGCCCTCATTCTCTCCCTCTCCTCTCCTAGGCATAGCTGGAGAGGCTCTCCCGGTGGAGAGCGAAAAGGACATCTTCGATTACATCCAGTGGAAATACCGGGAGCCCAAGGACCGCAGCGAGTGACGCAGAGAGAGCCAGAGCCCGCAGCACCGCTGTGTGTGTGTCTCCGTCTCTCTGCTGTTCTCAGCGCGGGTGTGCAGCTCGGCGCTCCGGAGCTTTTACTTCTGGTGCTGTGTTTTTAAAATGAGTTTTAAAGGGCTGGATCGCAGATCCTGTTTCATGTATGTAAAGGAGGCCTCAGCCTTGCTCTGTACAGGCGTTTATCCTGAGTGGAGAATATTCACCAGTACAGGACAGAGGCAGAAGCACATGTGTGTCCTTTGTATTTAATATTTAACTTCAGTGTCTATGAAAAGCTACCAGGTTGCATCTGCATGACTGGTAAGAACATCGATATTTAGAATTTATTTGCGTTCTTGAGCAGTTTTCACTGTATATAAATTGATTATAAAGCAAGAATCATGAAAGTGAAATGTGTTGTGACAGTTTGCCACGTCATCTGCTGGCAGGTACCCATCATGCACGTTGTCTCGCATGACCTGGATCAAAGCAGACTGGACAGCCCTGGTCCTGGAGGATCAGTGTGTCTGCAGGTGAAAACAGGCCGGTCTCTTAAAAGCATCAGCACCTGCGATGCTGAGAAGCTAATAATTGGGCCCAGCTAAGGAGTTAATTGGTTGTTAATAACCGTTGGAGTGAAAACCTGCAGACACCCTGATCCTCCAGGACCAGGACTGTCCAGTCTGCTTTGATCCAGGTCATACGAGACAACATGCATGATGGGTACCTGCAAGCAGATGACTGCCCGTCCCTAGTCTAGAGCCCGACTGGGTTAGCCCTCTTAAAGGTGTGTCGTTAAAGCCAGCCGAACACTTTAAGTATGGACCCGGTCCGCAGTGTCAGTGTGGATTCATGCAATTAATGCCCTTTCAGTAAGAGCGAACTCTTGTATTTAGATCATCATTTAGATTTATCAGAGAGGTTTATCCCATATCACATATAGGTGACCTACTTCATCCACCACTGAACTCCAGCCCCACTTCGCAGAAGATCAGTTGAATCAGGGGGAAGACTGGGGAAATCATAGTGGTCAGACCCAGAGTGGAACTCAGCCTCCTGGGATTAACACTCCTGTTCTTCTGAATAGTGCCCTGTAATTAAGCAGTAAGGTCATCTGAAAGATGTAACCTCCATCGACACAATGTCCCTGGGTACTGTACTGGGGCAGTGTACCAGGGTAATGGGTTGGAAATTCTGGTCCAGAGGGAAAAACCCCAGTTACTGGACCATCACCACCACTTCAAAACACCCAGTTTGAATCCATTTAACGTGATGCGGACTCGGACGTCACCTAAGCAGTAATTACAGCTGTTGGGAAATGTATTGAAAACCAGAGTCCTAATAAAACAGGTGCTGTGCCAGAGTCGTAGATCTTTTTTTTCCACCCAGTTGTACTGTGTGTCTTTGTGCAGCAACAAACGTCTTGTGGTCTTCTACTGGAATTCTAGCCATTGTGGTTAAAACTAAGGTAGTCCTGACAGAGCTGTGTTTTACAGTCCAAAACAACTTTTGACCTTGACCTGAAGGTTGCTAAACATCAAGCTTGTTTTTTTTCTAATTCAGACTAAGATGTAGTCGTATAATAAGTGATTAGAATATATGAAGAGGGATTAAAAATACATCTAATGGTTATTGGAGCCGCTAATGTGTTGTTTCATGCCCCTCACTGTTGTAGAAAACAGTGACAAAGGAGGCTCTGAGTGAATTGAAAGTCCTGCTGGTGTCTGAGTTGTGGGAGACCTGAGCACAGCGGTGTGCAGATGGAGGAGGAGGTGGAGGCTGTGGAAGAGCTCAGCTAGTTAGTTCACGGTTTTCAAAGCTTCTTGCTTAAGCAAAAGCAAGACAATTTGGGCTCCAATAACTTCAACCTTGAGTTGACAAATTCAGCAACTGTTTAAATGGAAAAAGATGCAGTGCCTGTGCAGTGGAGATCTGCACCCTTATCCTCTTACAAGGTCTGACAGAAAACGGGGCAAATTCTGTTCTTCAGCAGCGAGCTTTGTGAACGGGCCAGGCAGGAACACCCCTCCGTTTGCAATCAACAGAACCATGAGACCCACTCCACGCTCATTCATATTATATTTATTGAAAAATAAGGAATTTCAGTACAAATTTACAGTCTTTTTCCCAGCAGTCCCCTCCAGGCACTGGGGCTTGTACAGAGGCACTAACTGGCTGATTCTACTCTATCAGGACAGTGTCAGTAGTGGGTCTAAATGGCCTTGGGTCCTTTTATCTGGTGGCCTTAGAAGAAACAGAAACTTCAGTGCAGTGACAGGAGAAGGGCTCCCCTTTCTCCCCGGCCCCTCTCTCTCTACCCCCTCCCCTTCTCCACGTCTCTCCTCCCCCACCCCCTCTCTCCCCGGCCCCTCTCTCTCTACCCCTCCCCGCCCCCACCTCTCTCCCCGCCCCCCTTCTCTCTACCCCTCCCATTCCCCACTCCTCTCCTCCAACACCCCCTCCCTCCCTCTCCCTGCCCTGTGGGAGTGCCTGGCTTTCCTCTGGGGGCCAGTCTTCGGCCGGGTGGGGCCCTGCGTGCGCTGGCAGACGCTGAGCCGGCTCTGTCCCCTCTGAGCGTTCGGGGTCTGGGCCTGGGGGCGGCAGACGAGCCCCTGGTTGCAGTCGCAGCGCTGGTAGGTCTCGCGGCTGGACGGTTTCTCCTTGCGGCCACGCTTGGAGCACAGCTCCCCCTCCCCCGGCCTGCGCTTGCAGATCTTCACCCACAGGTGGCGCGCGCAGCACAGGCCCTCGCCGCAGTCCGAGGAGCGCACGCAGGGGGCGCCCTGTTGCCCTGCACAAGGGGAACGCCAGGGTTAGAGTCTCCTTCCCGCACTGCTTGACCTCACTAGAGGCACTTCACCAACCGTTACCCCTGCTCCCCTCCAGAAGAGATGAGCAGGCCAGGAACCTGACTGGTCCCCAGCGATTAAGAAAAGCTGTGCGCTGAAAAGAACAGACTTTATTGAAATCCCTGGACCTTTAACTGATATCCATCCTTCCATTTCTTACTGCTTTATCCAATACAGGCTTGCAAGGGAGCATGAGCCTATCCCAGGATACACTCTGGAAGGGATGCCAATATATCACATGGCACTCACACCAGGGCTAGTTTTCCCAGAAGCCAACTAACCCCCCCAGCATCTCTTTGGACTGTGGAAGGAAAACCATGTAGACGCAGGAGAACATGCAAACTCCACAAAGATGGCACCCCCGGTCCAGAATTGAATCCTGGGCCCCAGAGGTGTGAGGCAGCAATGTTAACAACTGTGCCACTGTGCCATCCATATTTGTTGTCCTGTAGTTTAAATCATCTTTTTAAATAATATGTATTGCTCTGCTTCATTTTAAAAACTTGTGCCGCCAGGCACAGGGGTGTGGGACGCCAGGAGCATGGGTGGGACGCCAGCAGCAAGTGTGTGGGACGCCAGGAGCAGGGATGGGACACCCAAACCGTCACACCTCCAAGCTATTTATCGCTGTTACTTCCTCCAGCCCCTCTCTCACCATTACTCTCTCACCTTTCTCATCCTCCTTTCCGGGCCTGTCCACTGGAGGGCGCTGGTTACTCTTGCCACGAACCGGCGAGGTCTTGCCTGTCACAGGTGTCACGGGCGCCACTCTCCCCTCCTCGGGCCGACCACACACCTCTGAACACAGGCACAAGGGGGCGTCAGAGAGCGCCCACACTTCAGTGAATATGTTCCTCGCCTTACCATTTCAATCCCTACGCCACGCGTAAGTCAACACCCACCCGACAGAAACGGAAATTCTATTGAGCAGCAAAACACTGTGAAAATAAATGCTTAATAGCTTCTAACAAAAATAAACAACGAAGCTTGAGTTACAAAATTACAGATCATTTTGTTTGATCTGCCCATGGGGACTCTGTAATTAGCCTCCTCTGTGCAGCGTCTGCAGAAGAACAGGACGATTATACAGCAACTTCAAACAGGCAACCTGATACCTTCAGAAAGAATCCCGTCATGAAAGGTACAGCAGTGCACAGTGAGGGCAGTGCAGGTTAGAAAGTGTGTGCTGTTTCTGCAGGCTTCAGGGAAGCTGTATACATTGTGCAGCTTTTCCAACAATATTCCATCCATCCATTTTCTAACTGTTTCGTCTAATTTAGGATCGCGGAGGAGACAGAGCCTATCCTGGCAAGAAGCGGGCACGAGGCAGGGCACACCCTGCGGGGGGAACCCAGTCCATCTCAGGGCAGACAGACATTGACACACACTCACTTTCTCAGACGTTTTCTCAGAAGTTGACCGAGAGAGGAAACCCACACAAACATGAGAGGACATCCAAAGTCCACACAGACAGCACCCCTGAACTGAGGGGTGCCCCAGCGTTGCGGGGCGGCAAAGCTAACGCCTGCGCCCCAGTGCTGCCCTACAGCGGTCTGCTTCAGAGCAGCTCTGTGAGAGACCGGAGGGACCAGAGGGACAGAGAGAGAGGCGTGAGAGTCGGTCCTTACCGTTGATGCACAGCATGCCTGAGCAGCACATGCTGTCGCTGTGGCAGCGGCGCCGCGCAGGGCGGCAGGCGGCGCACACAGGCTCCAGGGGGCGAGAGTGGTCGCAGTACTGTCCCCGGGTGCAGTTGCTGTCCGCTTGACATCGCAAGGCCTGCCAGACAGACAGAGACATGGTGAACACAGCTCTTGGGAAACATGACAAGCAGCCTTCTGCAGCCCCGGTGCTGACGAGCTGTCTGTGGGATCTCAGCGACCCATTGACTTCTGCCAGTTCATTCCTTTCAAATAGTGGGGCTGAACATGATTGACAGCTATCAGCAGAAGGTCACTGCAAAACCTGAGGAATTAGGGGTCCCTCTGATTTATTGCAGTAGAGTCCTAAAAGCTCAGACTGGAAGCTTAAATATGGCCAAAACCTATCAGCACAAGCTACCTGTGTTTACAGGGACACCTCCACAGTCTTGGGAATCTGGAATATTGGAAGCATCTTTGTTTGAGGCTTGGAGAGTTGTGCCCAAGGCACAGCCCAGCAACTCAAACACACTCTGACCCTCCGAGTGTCAAGTGCTGTTCTGACACTCCTCTGTGGTACTTGGAGTGAGAGAGACCCGAGGGGTGAGAGACCAGAGGGACAGAGACCGAGAGTGAGAGGAGTGATAGACCAGAGGGACAGAGACAGAGAGTGAGAGACCAGAGGGACAGAGACAGAGAGAGACTCAGTTGATCTGGCAGCCCAGTATGTGATCTCCTGTCACAGCCTGAGGAACAGTGAGTCTGTCTCCCAGTAATGCTCCAGCCGCCTACAGTATATGTCAATATTTTATAATATGTCTTTGTTGTAAATGTCTGTAACATGTCTGTAGATTTTATTTTACTTCTATTTTTTTTGTTTTGTTCCATGTTAATTTTATTATTTTTATTTGCTTTGGCAACACTGATTGTACCCATCGGTCATGCTAATAAAGCACCTGAATTGAATTGAATTGATAAGGAGGGAGAGACCAGAGGGACAGAGACAGAGAGTGAGGGGAGTCAGAGACCAGAGGGACAGAGACAGAGAGAGATAAGGAGGGAGAGACCAGAGGGACAGAGACAGAGAGTGAGAGACCAGAGGGACAGAGACATGAATTGAATTGAATTGATAAGGAGGGAGAGACCAGAGGGACACAGACAGAGAGTGAGAGACCAGAGGGACAGAGACAGAGAGAGATAAGGAGGGAGAGACCGGAGGGACAGAGACAGAGAGAGATAAGGAGGGAGAGACCGGAGGGACAGAGGCAGAGAGAGATAAGGAGGGAGAGACCAGAGGGACAGAGACAGAGAGTGAGAGACCAGAGGGACAGAGACAGAGAGAGATAAGGAGGGAGAGACCAGAGGGACAGAGACAGAGAGAGATAAGGAGGGAGAGACCAGAGGGACAGAGACAGAGAGTGAGAGACCAGAGGAACAGAGACAGAGAGAGATAAGGAGGGAGAGACCAGAGGGACAGAGACAGGAGAGATAAGGAGGGCTCATGGAGCTCAGGCACAAGTCCACTTGCTCACCTGTCCGTTCCGGTTGCCCTGCTCGGCCGAGGACTTGATCGTGTTGGACTCAAGGATGAGGCAGCGAGCGACGCAGCACAGCACCGACAGCGCCGCAACGCCTCGCCAGCACATATTCCGATACAGCATAGTATTTTATCTGCAGCTGGAACAAGAAAACAGCTCGAACTGCGCTCTTAAAAAAGTTTGAAGTTATCGGGTTTTTTTGTTCGTTATTCCACCCAAGTTGCGCTCAGAGAGAGCTCTCTCGGTGCTGGTGCCCAGGCGGTAAAATAGTGCGCTCAGGCAGGCGAGCCCCGTTTGTGTCCAGAGGTGTCTGTCCCGTATTTATACCTCCGAGCCGTGGAAGATCCACTCCCCACGCCTCCTCTGCAGCCGCGCTGCCTGCCCGCAGCCCACACACCCGCGAGATTGTGTACATACATACAGCGCAGTGTTTTTGGAGAAAAGGCAGCGGATTGGGATGAGCTTTCCCCCGGGCCGGTCCGGCGGATCCATTTCGTTTCCTGACCGGATTAATCATTAATCTGGATCTCCCCTGCAGATGGGAAATCAGCGCAAAGGCGATATTGTAATTAACCGCGGCTTCAAAGCTGCCAGGAGAGCCCCGGACCTGGAGGCAGCGGTTTCGCTAATCGCCCCTCTTCCCCTGCGTTTATCTCCTGTACCTGCCGCTGCCTGGAGCTGTCTTTACCAGCCCTGCACCACAAACACCGCCGCCTAGCTACGGGCGCGGACACTGTTACCTGGAGACAACAGAATCTCTTAGATACTCGTAGCGCCTGTATTGCAGGACCACATACGCGTCGGAAAATCCAGGCGTAGATGCGCTCGGGTTATTGAACCGCTACTACTCATATCCCGAACCCCCGGCCCAGCCTGCGCTCCTATCCACCATCCTGGACGGCCCCCCTCTCCCGCAATCTACAGCGCTCTCCCCGCGCTTTCTGTCGCTTGGACAACGCGATGACGGGCCATCATCAAACAGACTTTCTCCTCTCTCCTCCCTCCCTCTCACACGCGTTCTCTCCCACTCGGGCAAAGGGGAAGACACCCCACCGCTCCGGGCCGCGGGCGCCGCGGGGAGGGCGAGCAGGGGTGCGCGGCGTTGGAGCGGCAGGAGGTGCCGCAGCTGCTTGTCGGGATTAAGGGGGGGATTAGAGAAGGGCTGCGGAGACGGGATGTAATTTCGGTGGGGGGGCGGGGGTGTTAAAAGGGATTGCCGGAATCTCCCCGCAGATCCTCTTCCTCCCGATAAACCCCGTACCTCCCCTGCGCCGTCCGCTGCTTCCCTGTCCAACCCACGCCAGACATCCGCCGGCACATCGCCACCAGGAGCTCGGGGAGACGAGCGGACAGGGCCGCCTCTCGGCAGAGCCCGGCTCTCCGTAACTCAACGGGCGAAGGTTCAGTCTCCGCAGCAGGGAAAAGAAAAGAGACGCGACGTTTCGGCTGTGGGGCCTTCTTCAGACGAAGGGTCAAGAAGGCTCCACAGCCGAAACGTTGTGCATCGTCCCCTTTCAGCGCGGAAGAAACCTCTACCTGTTCCTTCGCAGCCTACGCGTGCTGCCTACTTGAACACCTCATCCTAACGTGCGTTTGCTAACAAGTCGTTGGCGTACGTTGCTCTTAACAGAGAGCAATGTGCAGTTTTGTGTACCTCCGGAGCAGGTGTGTGACCCCCCCAGAGACCTGCCGCAGCTCCGTCCCCTGAAATTCGGTCTCAGCCGCTGGGTGACGAGGGACAGCGCTGGTGTTTTCACGTTATGTCCTCCCGCAGCGTAATCGTTTCCGCCGAGTGTCTTTTATGTGGACTGCTGCTATGACTCATTAATGGGTCCGCCGATACCCGCAGCTTTCTCCCGACTCTTCAACCGCACCGCAGGAAGTTAAGCCCCTGCTGTCTCTGCTCACGGGTGTCCAGTCCTGTTTCTGAAGGGCCTGCACGCGTGTCTGGGGGGGTTGGCAATGTTTCTCTCAGGCAGCAGCGCCTGAAGAGCTGGGTGAACTGGCCCGGTTAATGCAGTGATCATCGGCTTTAGCCGGTGGAGCGCTTGGTTTAGCGCGACAACCCGGACATCCGGGACCGGGACTGGACCGCCCTGTAGTCTGTGCGCGTTCGCCTGCTAGCCCTGACACACGCCGCTCCACAAAGCGATCTCCCGGGAATGTAAGGTCATTCGCTGCAGTTTCTGGTGTTAAAACCCCACTCCAACCCAACCCGGACTCAAAAAGGTTACGAAGTTTTCTGACTTCATGTAAGAACATTAATTTTCAAACGATCGATCTTTTTTTTTTTTTGGTTGCGAAGTGTTCCGAGGTTCTCTGTCGAGAGGAAGGTTTTGAAATAAACCAGGACCTCGGCTTGTTCCACACCCCCACCACCCTGTGTGTAAAGAAGTGCCTTCCGTCCTCAGCTCTATCTATCCACCTTAACCGTATCCCGTATACTGTATCTACAGGTTTTTTAAGATGGGGTGTTTGAAGTTGAAAGGATGTGCCGGATGGGGAACTAGCCTATTAATTACTGGCAGGTAATTTCAGAGCCGCAATTCCGCCGCTGGCTTTAGAGACGCCTGGCCCCCCTCTCGCGCGCGCTCGGCGCTCCCACACGGGCACGGCTCAACCTCGCCTATGATCCCGGCGAAACACCACCGGGGGGGCTGGGAAAGGGTTCTTTTGATCGGGGTAGAGACTACATAGTATATTAGCACTTCAATCGTATACCGACGGAGGAAAACGGCTTCTAATTAAAAAATAAAATAGCTGCTGTATTTCACTCTCCTCGGTCTGTCCTCTCCCTGTCCTCGTGCATTTCTGCACACATCATTTGTGTCGTCCGCTTGCTCCACCTGTGTGTGTGGTGGGGGGGGTCACAAATGTCCCCCTGGCCTTGACCAATCATGGCCTCCTTACGATCCCCATCTCTGAACTGGCTTCATCACTCTGTTCTCCTCCCCACTGAGCGCTGGTGTGTGGTGAGCGGACTGGAGCATCATCCAGGTGGGGCTGCACACTGGTGGTGGTGGAGGGGAGTCCGATCTGAACTGACCACCTGCCCCCCAGTGGCGAGCACTGAGAACTACAAGCAGCCTGGCCTCTTGTATTTTCAGGATTCCAACAGCTTTATTGGCATGACTGATGAATCATAGTATTGCAAAACCAATAACAACAAGATATTTACAGACACCACCTGAGACCTGTTATTTAAAAGGGTCAGTCGCTGTTCCTTGCTGGCAGTGGGAGCACAGCCTGTCCTCTCTGGGTATTCAGGTCTGCCTGTGTCCAGTTTCTATGGCCAGGCTGTGGTCACTGAGCCTGTCCTCTCTGGGTATCCAGGTCTGCCTGTGTCCAGTTTCTATGGCCAGGCTGTGGTCACTGAGCCTGTCCTCTCTGGGTATCCAGGTCTGCCTGTGTCCAGTTTCTATGGCCAGGCTGTGGTCACTGAGCCTGTCCTCTCTGGGTATCCAGGTCTGCCTGTGTCCAGTTTCTATGGCCAGGCTGTGAACACTGAGCCTGTCCTCTCTGGGTATCCAGGTCTGCCTGTGTCCAGTTTCTATGGCCAGGCTGTGGTCCCTGAGCCTGTCCTCTCTGGGTATCCAGGTCTGCCTGTGTCCAGTTTCTATGGCCAGGCTGTGGTCCCTGAGCGTGTCCTCTCTGGGTATCCAGGTCTCCCTGTGTCCAGTTTCTATGGCCAGGCTGTGGTAACTAAGTCTGTACTTTATCAGGGTCTGTTTCTGTTTGCTGTGTCTCACCCTGGTGAGGTGCTTCCCGGCCAGTGTGTAATGTCATTTTAGGGTCTGGTAGCGTTGCATTTTGTGTTGAGTCTGTGCGTGCGTGTCTCAGTGTGTGAGATATGTGTGAGGCTGGCTGTTGCGAGAGTGGCTCGGGACAGTGAGGGGCAGGTAGCTTCAGGAGCAGCTGGCTCAGAGGGCACTTCTTTCAACAGACTGTTGAATAGCAAACAATACAGTATATCAGTAGGGAAGCCACTTTCCTGTTTGCCTCATTGTCTCGGCTGTAGAGTTCTTCTTAATGTTTAACATCACAAACCAAGAAAAGGAAGTAACGGCCAATTGAGTATCTCAGCTTTGAGGAGAGATTGCAGTGTATGCAATGCATTAAGCAGGGCAGTTACTAGCCCTCAGGTGATGATTACGAGTATTATCCTCGTTGCTCATGTGCAAACGTGCTTCCTATCTCACTTTAATCCCAGTGATTTAAGCTGCTCGCTTGTAGCAGCGGCACAGCAGGTGTTTTGGCTAAAGGAAAAAAAAAACATTTTAAAATAAAAACTATTATTATGATGATGGTGCGACGTCTCCAGAGATCCAGCCTGAAGAAAAACCAAGAAATCCTGTTTTCTTGGGAAGTAGGGTAAGGAAATCAAGCTCTGAACTGGAAGGAACAACCCAGCAGGGGCAAGTGAAAGATAGAATGAAAGTTTAAATTGAATGAAAGTGGAATGAAAGTACTGTAAATAAGAATAAGAATAATTAATTAATAATTGCTTACACTTATATAGCACCTTTCTGGACACTCCACTCAAAGCGCTTTACAGGTAATGGGGACTCCCCTCCACCACCACCAGTGTGCAGCCCCACCTGGATGATGAGACGGCAGCCGTAGTGCGCCAGAACGCTCACCACACACCAGCTCTCAGTGGGGAGGAGAGTAGAGTGATGAAGCCAGTTCTTAGATGGAGATTATAAGGAGGCCATTATTGGTAACGGCCAAGGGGAAATTTGGCCAGGACGCCGGGGTTATACCCCTACTCTTTTCGAGAAACGCCCTGGGATTTTTAATGACCACAGAGAGTCAGGACCTCGGTTTTACGTCTCATCCGAAGGACGGCACCTGTTTACAGTATAGTGTCCCCGTCATTATACTGGGGCATTAGGACCCACACAGACTGCAGGGTGAGCGCCCCCTGCTGGCCCCACTAACATCTCCTCCAGCAGCAGCAACCTTAGTTTTTTTCCCAGGAGGTCTCCCATCCAGGTACTGACCAGGCTCACACCTGCTGAGCTTCAGTGGGCTGCCAGTTGTGAGTTGCAGAGTGATATAGTTGCTGGCCCTTCTTAAGAATAAGAATGAACATTGAAAACATAATAGGCATATAACAGAATTTGCATTAAAAAATACATCCAAGCAGGAATCATTATTCCAATGATTACAAATGTACACATTGCCCATCCATTTCCAGATGACCTGCGAAAGCGTTCTTCAAAACTCCTAATCTAATCCTGTTTTGTTTCTCAATGAAGGTGTGTGGCATGTTGTTCCAAATACCCCCTCACTTTCCACACTTCCCACATCCACCCACATTTGGCCTCAATGCCTTTCCTGCCTGGACTCTGCTCCAGGTCGTGACATTGTTCTGACGTCCCATGAGCCTCTCTGTGTCCCAGACGGGGTTTCACTGTACTGGCTGTGCACCCTGGGTAACTGTCGCTGTTCTCCTAGTTGTTTAAAAGTGTCATGGATGGTGACACCTAAATACAGGATCATTTTAGCTTTTGCAGCCGATTACACCACTTAGCACAATTACAGGGTGCCAGGACTCCCAGAGCCACCAGAGCACCCACAGACCGGCTCAAGACACCAGTATGACATATTTACCCATTTCACTACAGTCGAGCAGGCTACCCTTCACACAGAAGTAGCCCCATGACACAAGACTTCCGATAACTGCCTGCCTGACACACACAACACATGACAACATGACACATCTCATCCACAAGAGCCTCTTCCAAAGCCAAGGTCCTAAAGGAAAAGTCCAGCAGCATTACTGGCGTGCGTCCTCCCACTGTGCCCAAGGAAGGGATGAAACTCTCTGTGTAGCTCCTTGGAGGTCTTCCTCTTACTCCCAGCCAACTCAATCCAGTTTGTATGCTGTGTTTTACAATGGACATTGTCACAAAGCAGCTTTACAGATTTCCAGGCCTGAACCCCCAGTGAGCCAGCCTGAGGTGACAGTGGCAAGGGAAAAACTCCCTCAGACCGAAGTAGGAAGATAGATGTGAGAGGATCGCAGAATGAACACACCCAGTATGAGAGTTGTCTGTGTTCTATTACATGGTGGGAAAAGTACCACACGTACGGTAATGTCCAACAGCATCTGGAATGTTCCATTGGTTTCCTTCAGCTGAGATTTCTCTGGAAAATCGGCTGTTGATTTTACGAGCGGTCTGCAGGTCCAGCCTCAGGCAGGGGGGCAGGAAGACCTTCCTCTGCTGCTCCCTGTGAGGTCCCTGGTGTTTTTCTCCCTGGTGGTTGTTGACGTCCCAGTATCCGGAGCTCAGGACTCCCTCTCGGGGGTGTGGGAAGTGTCCCTTTGTTGTCTAGGGGTGTGGGCAGAGCTAGACCCTCAGGGCTCATTGATCGACAGGTTATAGACAGATGGCCAGGCTGTGTCCTCGCACCCTGCTCCAGAGCCCACCTCTCAGCCTGAGGCCCAGTCAGAGCTGCCTTGCGACCCCACCTGGCACCTCTGAGCTGGGCGTAACCAATGGGTGTCTGTGTAAGGAGGACCTGTCATCAGTGGGAGGAAGCTCAGAGAACAGGGTGAGAAACATGGGGAGACACCAGCCATTCTATGTAAACCTCAAGTCCACACACTGGGGCTCCCCAGAGAGATAGGGGCTCTTCTCACTGTCTTTCCAGCTGTGTGTACATCAGTGACCCCCAGACTGAAGACAGCGCTGGGCTTGAAGGACTGGGGCTCCCCAGGAATGCAGGGCTAGAGACCACCAGCCACTAGAAACTGGAACAAGATGTTTCCATCCCATTCTGGGCTTTTAATTTGCAACTGGCAAGTGGCTCCTCGTTTTCATGTAATTGGAACCCAGAAAAGCAATTCCAGCCATGCTTCTCCCTAGAGCCGGCACGCGTTGCGCGAAACCAAAACGACAGCAGCTGGCTTGCCTCACAGATTTATCCTTGGAATTTCATCATCAGCTTTCATGTGTTGACCCATGTGGTGTTTTTTCCATTTTGCTCGCCACACGTGGTAGGGAGTGGGCGCCATGAGCCGGCTGGAATCCATTTCTCTCGGAAGAGCCGTCTGAGCCAGGGCGTTCAGCTGAGAGACCGGCTGGCGCAAGGCAGAGGAGCTGCCTGTGCAGTTCAAGGGGTGGCAAGGCCCGGAGCTGTCTGTGGCAGCTAGCTCAGATCTCTGAATAAACTAGTAAGCAAATTTTTATTAATTTGAAAACAACGTAATGCCCCTTGCAGCAGGCAAGTCCAGTGCTGGGCCTGGGGGGACAGTGTGAGTCAGATTTACACCAGGACTCACCACCGTCCATCCAGGACCAGGACTTGACACAGATTTACACCAGGACTGACCACTGTCCCTCCAGGACCAGGACTGGACACAGATTTACACCAGGACTCACCACTGTCCCACCAGGACCAGGACTGGACACAGATTTACACCAGGACTCACCACTGTCCCACCAGGACCAGGACTGGACAGATTTACACCAGGAAATCTGTTGCAAGTTTGTTGCAACTGAGCTCTAGAATTATTTCATTGATCAATTTATTTAGCTCATTTGATTATTGAAGGCTTTTTGTCCAAATTATTATTCATTAGAAATGTCATAGTATTACATTTTCTAAGTATCTTAAGACATATTTTTAGCATCTGAAAATAGTGAAAACATCCAGCTAGTCATATCATTGGTGTGCATCAATTAACCTAGAGTTCAACTGGGTGAAATCCAGGAGACACTGTGACCAACAGAACCTTCATCAAACATTTCCAAGCTGTTGTAGCACCAGAGTCTTGCCACAAGGTGGCAGCCTGCATCCGCGTCTGATGTCTGAAATTTCCCTTCAAGTTTTTATCTAAACTGGACCGACTTGCATGCAGGTTAAATGCTGTAATGCCGTAAGCTGCATATTGTTGAATGTTTTGTGATGCCACGTTCTGTGTGCAGAATGAAAGGATATGTTGGTTTTAATGCTGCAATTGCTACAGATGTTTCCACCACCATTATATTTTTTTAATGGAGCCTCAAAGTTTCCTTAGAGGCCAGACACACATACACACCCCTGAAGGAAGGGCTTTCGATCACCCTACACGCTTACAGGGGCTGCTTCAGTGTATGTCCAGACAGTGCTGGCCTGGGCGGGGGCTGTAAGGTACACAGGGAAACCACCCCCCTCTGGCTGGGGAATTCCTAGACCGTGGGGATCAGCCCATGTGCTGAGAGCTTCCTGTGAGGGGCGGTGGCCCAGGACCCTGCATTAAACCTGGAACGTGTCAGAGGACTCGTTCATTCTAACCCCAGCACCATTCCAGCTCAGCACAACTCGCATCCTGAACTTACAGCTCAGTCCACAGAAAACCTGGAAATGTTTCCAGAGAGGAATTATCATCTGAGCCAGCAGACCAGGACTGGACACCCTTGAGTAGAGACAGCAGGGGGTCATCTGAGCCAGTACTCCAGGACTGGACACCCTTGAGTAGAGACAGCAGGGGGTCATCTGAGCCAGTACTCCAGGACTGGACACCCTTGAGTAGAGACAGCAGGGGGTCATCTGAGACAGTAGACCAGGACTGGACACCCTTGAGTAGAGACAGCAGGGGGTCATCTGAGCCAGTACTCCAGGACTGGACACCCTTGAGTAGAGACAGCAGGGGGTCATCTGAGACAGTAGACCAGGACTGGACACCCTTGAGTAGAGACAGCAGGGGGGTCATCTGAGACAGTAGACCAGGACTGGACACCCTTGAGTACAGACAGCAGGGGGTCAATTGGACTGGCTCACCACGACTGGACCCCCTTGAGTAGAGATAGGGGAGGCACCCTATTTTAATTTGATGGAACAATGATTAAATAAATAGACCCAGCTGGTCAAATACATAACAATTAAGTGTTGTGAATTAAAATTTAAATACTATTGAAAATAGAATACTAATTTATTTTTTTCGAACACTTCAGTTATGGGGTTAATGTGTTCAAATACGAAATCCAGGAAATGTCTCTCTTTAAAAGAGTATTGTCAATATCACCACCTCTCCTAAAGATGACAACTCCTTGCCCACATATCTAAGAGAGGATATGATATAACTGTTTTACTTTCATTTTCTTGTTAATCGTGAATGTCTTAGGTGTGGAAAAAACTTTCTTTTGCCCGTTTAGACTTCTATATATTTTATACGTATTCTATACTGTATGTAACAAATGCACACAGACTGTGGTGATCAAGATTCAGGTGTAATGGGAACTCTCTCTGTTTGCAGTTCTGAACAAGTAGGATCTTGCGCAGCTCGTGCTGGAATTCCCAGCCCAGCTCCACCGGGTGCCCAGCAGGACTGAAGTAGAAACACACACCAGCTCCTTATCAATTTCCCCATGGGATTAATAAAGTATTATCTATCTATCGCTATCTTATTGCCCTGAGATAAGGGGGAAGGGGAATGTAGCTTTCTTAAGCAGATAAGATAATTAAATAAGAAGAATTCAGCAATAAAACACTTTGAAGCTGCATGAATAAACAACAGCTGCCCCCTGTTTCCCCCACAGAAAGTGAGGAGGAGGAGAGGAAGGAGAGGAAGTTTCTGTGTGGCTGGGTCACACCAGCTTCAGAGGGCAACAGGGCTTGTTGATGCTCATCAGACCTGGATAATCGCGCCTTCACTGGGACTCATTCCCTCATCTCCTCACACCTCACACACACTCCGCTGGCTCATCAAGGAGGCCGGGAGCACGCCATGCTTCATGTGAAAAATGTGTGTGTCTGCAGTGTCCACCGTGTGCAAATCACCAAAATGCATGTGCCACGTTTGTTGTACAGCTTATTGTCTGCTCTCTGAATACAGAGTTACCACAATTCACGAGGAAGGACAAACTTTTTTTTTTCTTATAAAATATACTTTATTCCGAAAAAAAACATCTCAAAAGTAAACATCTCACTTATAAACACTCCATGTAGTAAAAACAACGGCGGAACGGCGGTGATTGTCCGTTATCAATCCTTGCAAGTGTGGGCGGATTTGCGCTATTATGAGAGTCCCTCCAAACCCTACCACTTGCTGTTAACCATTAATCCCTGTACAGGGTCCATAGGCCTTTCCAGCGCTCCTTTGCCGTGGGGAAGCCCCATTTGGCAACGTCGCGCTTCATCCTCCTCCTGAGGTCCGCCAGGATCCTCTCCTCCAGCTCTCTCGCTCCCCACTTGATGTTGTGCCGGATTAGATTGTTCCTTGCGTCCCACAGGCCTTTTTTTGTGAGGGACAGCAGCAGCACGAGGAAGGACAAACACCCAAGAATAAAGCATGGAGCGAAATTGTGGCTCAACCTGCTTGGCTGGGGGCTGGCTTCTCGGCCATAGGACAAGGACACCAGGACCCCCATGCAGGGTGACCAAGGGGCAGCTGCAGAGGTGGAGATGGGGTGGAGGTGGGATGCAAGAGAGAGAGATAGGGATCTCGCAGGTATAATAATAATAAACTTTATTTTATATAGCACCTTTAAAGGTGGCTTTTTATAGCGTTTTGTAGAGGTAAATACAAAATAAAATAAAAATACTACATAAATCAGGTATTTATAGCGTTTGGTAGAGGAATGGATTGTCAGGAGCGATTGCTAATTACTGACAGCTGTCTGCTGATTGAGCTTGGTTGTTGTCATCCCTCCTGAACTTTCGTTATAAACTCCATTTTTCTTTACAGATTAACAGTAAGGCACGTTGTGCAGTGGACTGAGTCATACAGAAAGCCATAAGCCATTTACTGGAAGTACAATAAAAGCCCAATCACACCTTACACCTTAAGCAAATGATCGTACAACAAAGGTCAGGTATTAGCAGCGCGCTCAAGGACTTACACAGAAGTGTTGCAAAAACAACTAAAAGAAAATGAAACAAAAACAAATGCAGGAGTGGATTGATAAGATTATTAAAGCAGTTACAAACAAGGGTTTGATAACTGGTATTTAAGTGATCTAAAGAGTTCAAGGCTTGGTAGCTTGTTCCCTACTCTCATCATCCTTTGTGAAAAGAAATACCTACTGTGCAGAGTTTTAAATGCACTTAATTTACTCTTCTGGTTCTGAAGAAATGTACAAATGTGTCTGTGACTTGGCACTGAGTGAACTTCAAGGCAGGCGGCAGATAAGGTTCTCTCCAGCAGAGACTTTCTTGCCTTGCACGGTTGGATGCATGAGCTTTGTGAGGTATGTGCTCGTCTTTTCCTCTGCCAGTGCTCTGAGCTGCTGCAGCAGAGCAGGAGGAGATCTCCCAGCTGGGCTGCCCCTGCAAGTCCGACTCCAGCCAGCTGTCCGAAACAGGTCGTGCCGACTTTCACAACCCCGGTCATGATGGATCTGGGCTACAAAACTAAAGCATGGCCCGAAATCACTGCAGCTCTTCTCTGCAGCTGTGCATCTTCTCTTCTCACAAAAACATAAGAAAGGTTTAAGAGGAGAAGAGGCTGTTCATCTCGTCTGGCCCGTTGGGTGGTTAGTATATAAACCTGATCCAAGGATCTCACCCAGCTGTTCATTGAAAGAATCCAAAATATGGGCTTTAACATCTTGGTGGGGTAGCTTGTCCCACACTCCCACAACTCTTTGTGTAAAGAAGAGCCTCCTGTTCTCGGTTTTGAATGCACTTCCACATAGTTTCCACTGGGGTCCTCTGGTTGGCGTTTCACTGTTGTCTCTGAGGAAGTCCACTGGGCGGACCTCATCCGTGCTTTGAAGATTCTGAATACTTGTATCATTCCTGGTACGTGTCTCACTCCTGGTAGGCTAGGCCTGTGCAAGCCTAGGGAAATGATCCACCATGACCAGAATGTACTCAAAGTCTCCTTTTCTGGGCTCCTGATGCAGATTGCCATTGGGAACAAGATCAAAGGGTGAATAATACCTGAGAGGGAGCAATTACACCTTCCAGTGGTTAGGGGGCTTTCAGGGTACATAGCCGTGACTCAGACAGGGCTCTGTCTGGGGTTGAGGGGTTTTTCCAGGTAATGCAGACAGTTTCTCAATCTCTCTCCTGCCAAGCTAACTGCTTTTTCAGTCCCTGCATCAGTAACATCAGCATCCACTGGAATAAAGATGGTGGGGCTGAAAGCCATCCTAACACCCCCCCAGCTTTCTGTACAGAAATCCCAATTCCATGTGCAGCTCATGGAGACACTGTTTCAGAGCTGGTCTTCTGCTGCTCCTGACATGCTGTATTTTCCAACCTCCGAGTCCTCATCTTGAGTCTCTCCAACTGCCCCCATATTTATCCATCAGCTTGGTAAACTGCCCTTGTGGTGGGAGAAATCTCTTCTGCAACAGAGCGATTGCCCTGGAGGTGGGAGGGAGACTTTCCCACCATGCAACAGAGTGCATGTCCTTGCAGCAAGAGCAAAACATTCCCATCATGCAGTAGAGGCACTTTGTTGTTGCTTTGCGTTGGTCAACTCATGACACAGTCCTCCTGCAGATTTTATCCTTGGATGGATTCCCAGGACAGTCCTCAGTTCAGCACAGGATAATTCTCCTTCATTTCTCTGTAAAGTATATCCCATGTCTGAATTTCTTATTGTTTCTCCTTCTCTGTCTTTTTCTGCACTGTTCTCTAATTTTACTGAAGGTGGGCGGTGTCTCTCTGTGTAGACGGCACTACAGTGTGAGGACACATATTTTGGAACAGTGTTTGTGTTTTCCTTATTTCCACTTTTCTAGTGTGAAATATATGACATGCTGTGTGACGTGTTGAAAGCAGCCTAGGTAAATAGATGGAAATTAGTTCCAGCCCTGGACAAGGGTATATACTTTGAAATTATTCTTTCATTGCATTTCTATTTCTTCTTTTTTTGTTTATGCTAGAGTTATAAGTACATTAATCAAAAAAAGGAGATGAATTGATCGTCAGGGAAAATGAATCCCCTTACATTTCCAGAGATTCTTCAACAACTTGATTTCACATTTTTAAAAAAAATCCAACTTTCCATGTTTTCATACAATTGAAATGCTTACAATACCAAACAAACATTGAGTGGGAACTACATATTGAAAAATGTGTTTAATGTGAACTGTACATAATGTACATACGGCAAATTCGCTAACATTGTAAAACAACAACAACAACAACAACAACAACAACATCCAAGAAACGGATTTCAAATCACTTTACACACGAGACAATTCCCCAAAAGGGTGTCAACACTCAGAAGTGCGGATGAGCAATCTGTAAATCATCTGTTGCCTTTTACTTTGAGCATTAAACCTGTTCACTGTGGTAACTTTCCACCAGACAGGCTCGCGCGCTGGGGAATGACGACACGGAAGGGACCCGGATCTAGAGAGGAGTGTGTCTCGTGACAAGCTGCTCCTAACGGCGGGGTGGAAACTCCTTTTCCTGCAGCTGCTGCGAGGTCTCATTTTTCCTTCACCACCGTTGTTTTAAATTCCCAGCCTCATCTTGTTCTCGTAATTCACAACTTTCTCATAAATTGTGTCGCTAACCCCCTGCATTGAATTCTTACACACGTCCGTTCGCGTGACTGGCGATCTGATGAAAACGGAATATTTTCGCGTGTGCTTTTCTAAATCCCTGTAACGATTTTATTGTGATCCAGCAAGCAGGTAATTTTGCAGAAAATAATTTAGAGCTAATTTAGTCGTGTTGGCGGAGAGGACCAGGGTTGGAGATCCCGAGAGAGCCGTGTTTCTCCCTCAAGCGACAGGACTGCGGCTCTTCAACTGCAGAGCGGCCGGAGTTCGTCTTTTCCATTAAAATAAAGGGCCTACCTCTCTCCTCTGTTTCTGAGAAACCGAGGAAGCTGAACATGCTTTAGTACAAGCACTTCAATATTTCCACAGCAGTCACACTCAACTACCAGTGATGGTAAAAGCAATTCTCTTCAGCGCGTGTATAGACAGTTCTTGTATACACCTGAAACACTTGGGGTTAATTTCCACAAACTGAATGCGGGACTTGATTCAACCCGATTGGCTGGTAAAAAAACTGAACAGATTTTAGTATTTCAAAATAGTCACTACTTGTAATTTTTTCAGACTTTTCTGTGACGTTTCCTTACAATAACTGTCGGACAACAACAAAACAGTGAGACAGGTTTAATTGTATCCTCATAACATAAATCTTATTAACCTTTTTCAACCATAAAAAAGCTAATTCCCCAAAGCAGATTCACTGTCATCTAGCAGGTAATCGCGTTCACTATGAAAATAGCTTTTCTCCTTGGTCAGCTCCACATTAAAGCATTAAAATAACTTCCCCAGCACAACTTCACACCCTAATGATGTGTACATGTACAGACGGATAAGTACAGAATTTCCAGCGTACAGTTTGCTGTGGCTAAGGGTCTGCGCCTGTGACTGGAAGGTGGCCGGTTTGTATCCCGCAACCGGCAGAGGAATCCTACTCCGTCGGGCCCCTGACCAAGGCCCTGAACCCCAACTGCTCCAGGGGCGCCGTATAAATGGCTGACCATGCGCTCTGACCTCAAGCTTCTCTCCCTGTCTGTGTGTCTCATGGAGAGCAAGTCTGGGGTACAGTATGCGAAAAGACGAATTCCTAATGCACGCAATTGTATATGGTCAGTCAAGTGATCTGATCTTACAGTACGTGACGTAACATGCATTATTTTTCTTCGACGCGTATAAATGTTTCTCTGGTAAGTTTAGACTCGGGGTACAGCCGGTGGTCTCACCACTAGCCCTATCGTCACATGACTCCCAAATACCACTATACAGACCTCATCACAAACTGCAGGCGGAAGTTTCCAATGAGCTTCCGCTCCGTACCACAAGTCTCAGCGATCTAGCATCCCGGCGCATACAAATCGGAAGAGAGTTACAGAACTTGTCTGTGTCTCGGGCCAACTAGGAAAAACACATACAATTCAGTCTTTTACATAACTGTCCTACATAGTCTTTTAACCCAAGAAGACGTGGTGTATTTTTTTACATTAAATTGTGATATTAGATGTATAGGTGTTAAAATCATTACGATTCATAGGATTTACAAGAATAAAATCCTTAAATGTAAATATGTTGCAGACGTATTGGTCAGTTAATTTTATTTTCAATCATTAGTACGTCCAGACGTACAGTAAATAAATAATTTAGCAAATAATAAAAATGCAGTGCAAGAAGTACATTTTAATAATACGTAAAATTTTCCACATTCAAACACAGCTATCAGATGGATCGTTGATGCGACGCGCCTCATGATGTTACAGTTAAATGAAGTCTTTACGTATAAACCGTAGCGGTGTTCAGATGAATACCGGTCTGCAATTCGGTCTCCCGTATATAACTCTCGGTTCACTCTGTACTCTTCCATCAAGGACCAAACAGTCGTAAGTTTACAGTATATTTCACTGAGATCCAGTTTGACATTCCAATTGTTATGTTCCAATCCAATTAGGATGTTCATCACGTCACCGTAGGGCAGTCACATGAGCCCCGCGCCAGCCCTCTTCCTCTTTGAGTCCCTGAAATAGTTTCTCTGGCCATAAATACAGGGCTTCATCGCACACGTGTTCCCTGTCCTTGCCCTGTGTAAAAAAAGTATTCAAACTCTGTGTTTGCTCTGAGCTCAGGTGGGAGTTTCCCACTGGCCTCTGGCTAAACTCTCCAGAGCGAGGCCCCCCCACCAGCACAGTCTTGATTTCACTCTTTTATTCAGGCTGTCTTCTCCAGTGGGGGACTTTCACACTGCCCACCGACTCCTGACCTGGCAGCCAGAGGGTCTCCACGCCTGACCTCCGCTGTTCGGTGGGCTTTTCTCTGCAATAGGGGCAGGAAAGAGGTTCGGGTAACAGGGCAAGATAATAAACTTTGATTAATTATCAAAGCACATTATTTTATCTACATTGTGACATACAGCTTAATTACTGCAGCACTGTGAGATACTGTACAGTACACATAGAGATGCTACATGAAAACATACAGTTCAGTTCAATTATAATTCCGATTATACAGCTCTGCATTTTTCTAGTTCTTTTCACCTTAAAGGATCCCAAAGCATTTTACATAGAGTACAAGTTCATCCACCAGCAGCCCCACTGGGGTGACGCACTATAGCTGTTGTCCAGCAGTAGCCCCACTGGGGTGACACACTAACACTGTTCTGCACCAGTAGCTCCATTGGGGTGACACACTATAGCTGTTCTGCACCAGTAGCTCCACTGGGGTGACATACTATAGCTGTTGTCCACCAGTAGCCCCACTGGGGAGACACACTAACACTGTTCTGCACTAATAGCCCCACTTGGGTGACACACTAACACTGTTTTGCACCAGTAGCTCCACTGGGGTGACACACTAACACTGTTCTGCACCAGTAGCCCCACTGGGGTGACACACTATAGCTGTTCTTCACCAGTAGCCACACTGGGGTGACACACTATAGCTGTTCTGCACCAGTAGCCACACTGGGGTGACACACTAACACTGTTCTACACCAGTAGCCCCACTGGGGTGACACACTACAGCTGTTCTTCACCAGTGGCCCAACTGAGGAGACACACTTTGTGATTTCAGCTGATAAATTATTTTGTTTGTGCATGTGAGTTTGCAAGCAACATTTGAAAACCTTTAGAGGGTCTGAATACTTCTTCAAGGCACTCTATACAAACTTGTGTACACACACACGCACACTTGTGTGTGTGCAGTACTTGCACTTGAGAACATACACATGCATACACACACATGTGCACCCACACACACTTGTACACACACAGATACTTGTACATACACATACAAACACAAACTTGTGAGCACACAATCATACATATACTCACAGACTTGTACACATACTGTACACAGCTCATGATTTGGTCTCCAGTATTTAACACTCCAGGTTTGGAGAACAGATCAGACAGTGTGTAATAGCAAAGAAAGGAGGATGACTAAAGTGCCTTTTAAGCTGTGAAGATTTTTATTTCCTATATGCAGGTTCAATTCCGTAGAGATTACTGAACTGCTCTCTCATGGAGCATCCTACCAAACAGTCTGAAACATTGTCTGAAACACTGCAAGATCTCCAATGGATTTGAGCTTCTGTGTGCATTTACATATTGCAGTTTTTCAGTGTGCATACAATAACCCTACCACAAAAAGAGATCATACGTGCCCACCCACACTGTCTACTGGAGCTTGAAGCTACACATGCTGAAACAATCTACACATGCTATACAATCCTCCAGAGAGGGCGTGGGAGACAGTACACTCACACTCACAGAGGCAGGAGCAGCCTGGAATTTCCAGCTTCCCCACGCTGCTGAAAGCCCCATTCCTGTTGTACAATGATTAAGAAACAGAAACTGCAGGGTAATGTAGGGCTGAATGCTGCAGCCACTTCTCTTGTGTCAAGGCTGGTAAAGCTGAATATTGAAAGAAACAAAACTCTGCATGAGATCAGAACGGATGCAAACAAGAGGAGGCCGTTCAGCAGATCAGAGCAGCCAGCGGTTAATCGATCTGAGCATCTCATCCAGCTGTTTCGTGAAAGAAACCGGGGTATCGGCTTCAACAACGGTTGGCTGTCTCGTTCCACACCCTTTGTGTCAAGAAGTACCTCCTGTTCTAGCTTTTAAATGCACTTCTTCGTAGTTTCCACCTCTGCCCCCCGCACCACGGTCATGTTTCAGTGTTCATTCAGCAACAGCAAGAAAAATCATAGGAATGCTGCTATCATCTTATTTCTCCTGCAAATTCTACCATTTCCACGGAAAAGGTGACGCATGGATACCTTGGATAAGAAAATCATGCCAAATGCTGCTTTAATTCAAATGGGAAATGAATTCTTCCCTGCCCAAAGGAATGTGACCTGTGTCTGATATTTGTTTGGCAGTGTGGGTGAGTGGGCTGGATCACATGCAGTGTGTGAGTCAGTCTTAAAGGCAACAGGAGCATCCCTGAGCTCAGGCAGAACTTCTCTTATTCACTTTATAAGCATAAGAATGTCATGTCATTTGCCAAACCACTTTATACCATACAGTGTTTCAGGAAGCTGGAGCCTACCCGGCAAGCAACGAGCACAAGGCAGGGTACACCCTGGACAGGGCGCCAGTCCATCGCAGGGCAAGTGCAAGCCAATCATACACGGGGACAATTGGGAGGACACTGGGATAACTCCTTACTCTTATCGAGAAATACCCGGGGATCTTAATGGCCACTGAGAGTCAGGACCTCGGTTAAACGTCTCATCCGAAAGATGGCACCCACTACAGTACAGTGTCCCCGCCACAGTACCCACACATTAGGACCCACACAGACGGCAGGGTGGTGTCCCCATCCGGTCCCACTAACACCACTTCCAGCAGCAACCATGGAGGTCTCCCATCCAGGTACTGACCAGGCTCAACCCTGCTTAGCTTCAGTGGGTAGCCAGTTGAGAGCTGCAGGGTGATATATTTGCTGGCTATTCTAAGAAAAAGAATAAAGAATATGAAATGTGCTGTTTTGTGCTTCTCTGCACAGTGTGTTTTCTGTTTGGGGCTAATTGATAGCTGCTTCTGGTAAGAGTGGTGTCACCCCAGCTCCCGTCCCAGAAGCACAAGGCACAAGGGAGAGCAGGTCTAGACTCTGTTGCAGGGCCCACACAGCCATACCCAGTTACACACAGGGGCAGCTCAGAGACACCAGTTCACCTAGTCAGGGTGTCTGTGGAACGTGGGAGGAATCTGGGTCTCCCGGCAAAAGCCTCACAAACCTGGACAGAGCACGCAAGCACCACACAGAAGGTGTCCAAGTCCACAGTCAAACTCAGCAGCTCTTCAGATTCGCATGCGATAGAGAGCTAAGAAACCATGACCAGGTTTTGAATGACCTGGGCGTTGTGACAACGTGCAGTAAGTAAGAGAACGCATGTCACAGGACAAACATGTCCGCCTCTCACCAAAAACACTCCCCAAACAGGTCCAGAAGAAAGTTAGAGAACGTGAAAGCAATTTCTTCTAATGAGCTGTGTGATCAAAACAAATGTTTGAATTAGAAGAATAACATTTGCAATACTCATTAGCGATTGCACAGACATTTAAACATACTGTATTACTCTTCATCACTCCTCTACAGACATTTCATACAGCAACATAACAAAGATTACAAATGAGAGGAGACCATTCGGCCCATCTAACCCATTTAATAAGTAGTCGGTGATTGAGCTGAGCCATACAGCCACTTTTTAAGATGGATCGTTTCTATACACCCACAACCCTGTGTGTAAAGAAGTACCTCCTGTGCTGATCTGAGAATCTCATTCAGCTGTTTCAAATGGAAACTAAAAAAACCTCCAACCACACGGTGGGGTAGCTTGTTCCACACTCCCACCACTCTTTGTGTAACGAATTGCCCCTCGTGTTTATGACCTCTAGCTGGTGTTGCACTGTTGATTCTGAGGAAGCCCGCTGTGTTTACGTTTGCTGTTGCCTTTCGCCATTGAAGATTGTGAATACTTGGATCAGGCCCCCTTCTGGTCTTCTTTCTGCAAGAATGAACAGGTAAAGTTCTTTTCACCTGTCAGGGTAGGGCATTGCTTTAAACCAAGGAATGTATCTGCTTGCTCTTCCCAGTACTGGTTCCAGATTGCCTTTTGTTATGATGAAATGACCACAGATACACACAATATTCTAACTATAGTTTACACATTGTGTAAACAGTATATAACAAAATCATTGTACAATCTAGCATAATATCCCTAAATTGATCTGTACCTTTAACTATGGTTTTTCACATGCCCTTTTATTGCCCTCCACATTGCCTGGAGGGTGAATTTGTTTCCAGATACGCCAGCTTAAAAAATAAGGTTAATGCTTATCCTGCTGTTGCATCTTCATCAGACATGAACAACAACAACAAAAATCATAATAATCCATCCGTCATTAATTTCTGTGTAGTCCCACACGAGGTGCTGGCGAGTAATAACAAAGTGTCTGCCTGTGCTCTGAGAAGGAAAGTGAAAGTGTTTCCTAGTGAAATGAGATCATTGATGGATTGGTTAACCTTGGCAAACACACACATTTTTAAACATTTATAGTATACTCTGGGTACTTTTCCACCCAGGAGCTCCTCCCACTGGCCCTGTTCACAAACCTTCTGTTAAACCTTTTTTTCCAAACTATTTTTCAGCACGTGCTCAGCCTGTATGTATATAAACACCCCAGCCTCCCTGACTGTAGACTTGTGCTTGTACATTTCACTGACTGAACAGTACTGCGGCACAGAGAGACCCACAGGGCTTCACAGAAGAAAGATGGGTCAGGAGACTTTCAAGAAGAGCTGTGGTAAGATGTTCCACCTCATCACATACCGATAATTTCATTTATTATTTTAAGACAATGTAAGGATTGTTGTGCTGCAACATGTACCTAATGTGTCAGAGGGTTAATAGCATATTATCTATGAATTAATATGTACTGAGAGCACAAGCAATAGACTTCTAAGAAGCACTCTTTTTCAGTTATAATGTATTTGTAAAGATTTCCAGCTGGGGGAAAAATAATCAGCCACAGTGAGATATAAATTATACATGTACAGTATGTACAGTACAGTTATTATGCAAATCAGTAATTATCCATTTTCCCTATGTTATGAAAAAAATTGTGTTCACATATGTACTGTACATACAGTATGAGGCTTGAAATTGATGACACAGGTACATGAGGGGCTACTCAGCCTCATGGCAATATGCTGCATGAGAGACAGAGGCACACTGTCCTTAGAGCACATGCAGTACACTCAAACTACCCAGTCATTTCATCCTTGTTTATGGTTTGTCCTTTTCCCGGAAGAGAATGTGGATGCTGAAAATACTGAAAACCATTAGTAATTTAATTAATAAAATCAATACTGCAGATCACTGAACTACAGTAGATTAGGTCTGCGAATGCTCTTTGAAACTGTCTTCTGCTGGTGAAGTGGAACGATGGCACGAGGTGTAGATGTGATTCCCAGCACCCATGGGCTCCTGTCTGTGGTTAGTGGAGTCATCTTTGTAGGCTACAATTTTAGCAGCATGGAGCTGATTTGCTTCAGACTTTTTTATGGTGGGGGGGAAGGGCTACAAACGGAGGAAATGGGAGCAAGTTTAAAAGCCATTGTGTTGTAGTTATTGGAGGAACGCCAGTTATTGGACTGTTTTCAAAGCTGAGTTTTTCAAATCATAACAAAAACATCCACACTTCCTATAACCACAGTTTCTGTTACGAAACACTAGGTTAGATGACTGCTTTGGAGCCTCAATGTTATTTACATGCATCATTAATACATATTACACACATATACCCACAGACACACATTGCAGGTAATTGTTTACAACAAGGATCGGTATTTTCAATGCTTTACATAGGAAGCAATTCATAATTTCCTGTTTAACATGACTTTAGGTCACATTGCTTTAATGGGAGAGTAGCACTTCCTGCTTCTCCTCATGAATTAATTATGACTCAGTGAGTCAAGGTACTGTACAGTGTTTCCAAATGCATACCAGGTTCACGTGCATTTAATGTATCCTTTGAAAAAAAGTCTTGGATAGACGTCACTTTGATCTGTTTGTGAGCCTCTTGCAAATCCTGGGAGTCTTGTGTAAATGATGCGTTGGACACGGTTTGCTGCCACAGTGGAGGTGATTTGATATGAGAGGCAGAAGAAAAGAGTGAGAGAGGAGAAAGGACAGGCAGAGAGACCGAGTGAGATGTTTGCCTGGGTTGTGCGAGTCTGCAACAGACGACCCAGCCATGCCAAGGATGCTGACACCCTGTCTTATTTCAAGAAACAGTTGGGTGCCATCCTCAGATTAATGAGCGACTAACGGCCAAAAAGTCTAAATCGATCAAATGGTCTCCTGGGGCTGTAACTTTCCTATGTTAGTTAGAAGCAGAATTAATATGAATATTGCATTGCTAGTAATCTTATTCCCCAGGGTCTTTCATGAGATAAGAGCTGACAAGAGTCTGTTATTGATTAGCGGCTGTGCAGTGCAGGAAAGGTGTCTTGTG
Source organism: Lepisosteus platostomus (assembly GCF_059453375.1). NCBI lineage: Eukaryota > Metazoa > Chordata > Actinopteri > Semionotiformes > Lepisosteidae > Lepisosteus > Lepisosteus platostomus. The sequence continues at coordinate 13,139,183 of NC_142613.1, forward strand.
TGAAGCGACACACGAGACACTGCGAGAATATAGCGCGGCGCTGCTGCAGGAAGTCAACACTTATAGCCACCGTCTCCTCGCAGCCTGTGGCTGTGGCTTTTTTACACTCACACGTACTGTTTATTTACACTTGACCACAGCGGTGCGCGTATAGACATACGTGTGCTTGCAGAGTCGATACGAAGGAGGGTGCTGTACGTCTTTGAGGATCTCTTTCCAAGCCTGCCTGTAAGATGATGAACAAGACACTGAGAATGTTAACTTGGAGGAGCCTGGGTTTGGGAGAGCAGGAGTGTGGATATGCAGAACGTGGCCAATAGTGATGTGCTGTGGGTGCTGACCTGTGGTGTAGCCCCCTGCAGTGGGAGATCTGTATATCTGAGAGCATGCCTTGCACTTGATGTGTGAACCCTCTGGCCTGTGTGCCAGTAGATCGCTCCAGGTTGGATGGGCAGTGAAGTGGGCAAACAGAGGACTTCAAACACATGGTGTGTGCCAGCCAGCAGAGCCCCCTCACTTCCAAGACTTTGCTTTCATGATCCACATCTAGCCAGGATCATCAGAGACTCCTCTGAGCCGGGGAGCAGGATGGGCAGAGCTGATCGGCATCCGATCACTACGTCCGGGCGGGCTTGAGTGGGCTAGGGCATCTTAAATGTGCCTTGTGCCACCACGACCCCTGTGTCCTGCCTGCCATGAGTGTGCTTGAAGCTGGAGCAGTCTGCTTGCGAGATTTTGCTTGCACATACTCTACACACCGTTTCGGCTCAAGGCTGCAAGCAGACAGTGCCCATGGCGTTTTGCAGAGGGATGTGTGCGCATGCAAACTGCTTCTGTACTGGGACATCTTGCTGCTTTATACCAAGAAGCTGTGAGCCCTGTCTTGTCAGCTTGGAAATGCAGGTTCCATTACAGAAAGGACAAAGGCAACCATGCAGTGAGAGTCCCACGGGCACCGTCCCAAGCTCACAGCCAGATCAGAAAGAAACCCCAACTAAAAGCTCATAAAGATATACTGCATACAATAACAGGGGTATATAATCAAGCACAACAGCATGCTATAAAACAATCTGCAATAAGAAATACAGTTTCTTTGTATTCTGTTGCAGTGTTGAATGCCAATAGTCCTGTAATACACAGAGATCTGGGCGATGATAGAGTGCAGAGAGGGGAAGAGAGCCAGTGTGGGTAGCAGGACCTGACAGAGAAGAGCAAAGAAATGGAGACGAGGGACAGGAGGAGGGGGAGAGGAAGTGTGGCCTAGTGGCTAGTGAAAAGACAGCCTCAAGGTCCTCTGTAGACACTGCAGGTTGGCCGCCAGTCCCTAAGAGGAAGTTCCTCTCGATGCACCTGTGTGTTTCTCGCCTTCCCACACCACTCACTGGACAGGTGCTGAAGAGGACACACGCAGGGAACTTTCTCTTTCGGTCTCACCAGCGCTTTCATTTTCACCCACCTTATTGTTTTTATTGCCATTCCGGAGTAATTCAATACGCTGTGATCCTGGCCAAGATCACAGAGCGTGAAAGATAAGTGACTAAAAGATACAAGACATAAAAGATTAACGGATACAAGAAGGTCATTGAAAACTAGTTTTTTTTCCCGTGCAGTTTCCAGTAAATGACAATTGGCACAACTCTAGATTACAAGCCCAGCAGACAGCCAGGGAGCAGGAGAGAGGGATCGAAAGAGTGAGCAGGCAGGAGGAGAGAGGGACTGGAAGAGTGAGAGAGAGGGAGTGAGGGACTGGAAGAGTGAGAGAGAGGGAGTGAGGGGCTGGAAGAGTGAGAGAGAGGGAGTGAGGGGCTGGAAGAGTGAGATTGAGGGAGTGAGGGGCTGGAAGAGTGAGAGAGAGGGAGTGAGGGGCTGGAAGAGTGAGAGAGAGGGAGTGAGGGACTGGAAGAGTGAGAGAGAGGGAGTGAGGGGCTGGAAGAGTGAGATTGAGGGAGTGAGGGGCTGGAAGAGTGAGATTGAGGGAGTGAGGGGCTGGAAGAGTGAGAGAGAGGGAGTGGGGGACTGGAAGAGTGAGATTGAGGGAGAAGAACAAAGCCATGATCTTTAGAAACTTACCTAACAGGTTCCCGATTGGCTGAGTTGAGTACGGGCTGAGCTCGCTGATCCAGGTGTCACGGGTTCGAGTCCGGGTCGGGTCACTAGAGCCCACTGCAAGCGGATCAAGAGTCCGGCCTGTGGGCCCAGCACTCCCTGCGGCAGAGAGGGAGCTGGCGATCCCAGCCTGGCAGTGAGCCTGACGGCCTGTCTTCTCTCTCCCTCTCCACAGCAGGGGCGTCCCTTCGCCGCTGCGGCCGGCGCTGCCTGGGGCCGCTCACCTTCCACCCCCACGCCAAGGGCTCCAGCATCTCGCTCCGCGCGGGGGGGCTGCTGGCGGAGAGGGTGGGCTTCTCCTTCAAGGACGCCATCGTGTTCACCAGCCGGCCGCTGCAGGTGGGCGAGGTCGCGCGCCTGCGGGTGGAGCGCGGCGAGGGCCGCTGGCACGGCGCCCTGCGCCTGGGTGTCGCCTCTTGGCACCCCTCCCACCTGGACCCCGACCTCCTGCCCCCCTTCGCCTGCCCCGACCTGCAGCAGCTCCCGGGCTTCTGGGTGGAGCCGCTGCCCGAGGAGTGCGCCTCCCCCGGCAACGAGCTGGCCTTCTGGGTCACCAGGCGGGGAGAGCTGCACTTCCAGGTCAACGGCGGGTGTAAGCATAAGCTGCTGGGCGGCATTGACATCAGCGCCCCCTTGTGGGGGCTCATCGACGTGTACGGGCAGACCCGGGCGCTGTGGATGCTGGGTAAGTACAAGGATGGGTACCTTACCCGCACAGACCATGTTATCCTGTAGCTCTAGAGCTATCCAGTAGCACTGTATTGTGTTGTCCTGTAGCTCTAGAGCTGTACTGTAGCACTGTATTGTGTTGTCCTGTAGCTCTAGAGCTGTACCGTAGCTCTAGAGCTGTACCATGTTGTCCTGAAGCTCTAGAGCTGTACTGTAGCTGTAGAGCTGTATGGTGTTGTCCTGTAGCTCTAGAGCTGTACTGTAGCTGTAGAGCTGTATGGTGTTGTCCTGTAGCTCTAGAGCTGTACTGTAGCTCTAGAGCTGTACTGAAGTGCTGTATTGATGCTGTAGAGCTGTCCAGTAGCACTGTATTGTGTTGTCCTGTAGCTCTAGAGCTGTACCGTAGCTCTAGAGCTGTACCATGTTGTCCTGAAGCTCTAGAGCTGTACTGTAGCTGTAGAGCTGTATGGTGTTGTCCTGTAGCTCTAGAGCTGTACTGAAGTGCTGTATTGATGCTGTAGAGCTGTCCAATAGCACTGTACTGTGTTGTCCTGTAGCTCTAGAGCTGTACTGAAGTGCTGTATTGATGCTGTAGAGCTGTAGAACTAATGTTCCTGTGGTGTGCTGCTCTTCCCAGGCTCGAAGAAGAAGGGCTGGTTTTCCACCCGGACGTCGTGCCCTGTCCAGGTGTCCAGTCCCATCTCCCCGCTGGACTGCTGTGTCAGCTTCTCCACGCAGGCAGGAAGGACCCCACCAGCAGGTCAGCAGATCCCACAGAAGGCCTAAGCCGCCTGCTGTTAAAGATTTGTATTACTGCCCAGTGACACGGGCAGGTGAAACTGGAAGGTGCATTGCAGGGCTTTATTCTCCCTTAATTATTCAGTGAACTTCTAAAATGCAGGGCGCCTGTGAAGGCAACTGACCTAACCGTGTCATGAAACCTGTGCACTGTGGGACACATATAGAAATGGCACCATTGGGACCTCATAATTATGGACAGCTCAGAGGACATTAGGATCATAGCTGTCCACTAGACTTTCTGCCACAAGCACACACTGCTCGATCTCAGTGAAGCCAGCATCCTCTGCTGTCCACAGTCGCTCTCCATGTTCCCTCTCCACTGCAGTGCACTTTTCATGGCGCACTGGTGCAGAAAGGCTGTCTGATTTCATAAGCACCCTAGACATGACAATCAGATGCAGGTGGAAAGGAAAACCTGGACTGGAATGTGGAGGGGGAATAGGCGGTCCAGTCAATCAGGCCTGGTCATTTTTAGGTGGAATAAAGTCTTGCAATGAAAGGGGTGGCAGAGCCAAAGGTGCCATTCCTGGGCCATCAGCAGCGATGGCAATCTTGTTTTCCTGGCTGCTCGGTGCCGGGAGCTGTCCACACTCGGGTGTCTGAGCCCGCCTCTCTGTGTCGTTGTCTACAGACCCTGTCCCGGCCAGCTGCTTCTCGTCCGACGAGGACTGCATCATCTGCTTCTCCGAGGCGGCCTCGACTGTCCTGTCCTGCGGCCACCAGTGCCTCTGCGTCACGTGCGTGGAGAGGGTGTGGCGCGAGTTTGGGGAGTGTCCGCTCTGCCGCCAGGCCATCACGCATGTGGTCCACGCGACACGTGTCAGGGAGAGCTCCTGACATGGGCGGGCTGGAGATCGCCGATCGATGCCGAGACCGCAGAACAAGAGACAGTTCTAAGCTACCTCCTGCTCCCATTTGAAAAGCATGCCACTCGAACCCACCACCCAGCTGAAGATGGGTAGGAACTCTTTCTTTCTAAGAGCGCTTTCTGGGGGGGGGGGGGGGGGTGCTCATCAGGAGGAGACCGTGAGGTAACCCACAGCTACACCCCCCCTCTCTTCAGTGGAAGAGACCCACCTGCACAGACCTGAGCTTTCTGAGTGCTGTCTCATTACCCTGGAAGACAGCTCACCGATATTCACAAGCAGCCCACGAGGCCTTCTGGAGAACCTCACGGGAGAATTTGTTGATGTGTCGGCCCGTGGGCACTATTAGGTTGCTCCATCCTCTGATTTCTACCTCACGACAGCGGAAGCCCACCCTTGAGCCTTGACACAGAGTAGGTGTCCACAGACTCCCAGCATCCCTCGAGCTCAGAGGGCACGAGCGAGAGAGACTTTTTTTTTAACAGCAGTGCAAAGAGCAAGAGAGCCAAGCCCCTGGGCAAAGTGCACAAAAATAAAACCGTTTACAGCCGCAAACAAAGCACACATGACACGTGCTTTATTTTATTCTTGGGCAGTTTATAATGTATATCCTTCCAACACATTCCCCAGAACCAAGAAAACAGAGACTATTTCCGCACTTATCTCTGGGTAGATAGAGTTCCTTATAACTCACATTTTATCTAATCGCGGTTTGTTTTGAATTCCTCAAGACCTACTGTGTGCAACAGTGATGAATAGCATGTTTGCTACAGTGCCTAGAGTACGTTTACTGGTAGAAAGTCACTATGCACGACCAGGGTAGAGCTTACGCATCTATAGCCAATCAATGGTTTTGATCAGATCTATCCAGGCAGTGTTCAGCAGCCCTGACAAAACATTCACCCGCTTACGAGTGCAATATAGGAATAAAAAGAGGGAGTTAACTGAGTTAATACATTCTGATTCAAAGAGCTTTAATAATAATAATAATAATAATTGTTTACACTTATATAGCGCTTTTCTGGACACCACTCAAAGCGCTTCACAGGTAATGGGGACTCCCCTCCACCATCACCAATGTGCAGCTTTACTGACTGATAAATTGCAGAGTTGCCAAACAAATGACAATTAGCCAACATTGATGAACATTTGTGCACAATGACATACGATACATTTCTGAGATGTTGTTTGATATAATATTCCTACTCTCTGTGTGGGAGGGAGGAGCAGAGCACAGTCAAGATTCAGGGTGAACAGGAAGGAGAGAGCAACAGGCCTTTTCATACTCTCGGACTGTATGATAAACGCATGCACAGCTACACGGAGCGCACACACACACACTCATTCACACACTCATTCACACACGTCTGCTGCCACAAGCTGATCTGCTGGAAGTCACTCAACACCAGCATCACACTGCTGAAAGGACATTCAATTTCATCTGAGAATGGAGAGAAGATCTGACCTCTAGCTGAATGAATGACAGACCAGAGTCAGAAGGAGAGAGAGAGGGGAAGGAGAGAAAAAGAGAGAGTGATACATAAAGGAAAAGAGAGAGTTTTTGTTCTGCAATAGAAAACCTGATTCTGACTTTTAGATTGGAAAAGCAGTGACAAAAAGCGGTCTTTGTGACCTTGGGGGATTTAAACTGGACGAATTAATACCACTGGGGTGATACTGGACCATGGCGTTCTGCACACAGACAATCACACTACATAAATACAGTGTCTGAAAATGCACAGAATGCATCTATTTGCTGTATGATTTGTAAATATCGTCTTTGTAAAGAAATTGATTAAGTTGTCTTTGAAATGAATACTGTTCTATTTTGACATATTTTTTTATTTAACAGTTGATTGCTGCTGGAATAAATGTCTATTTTCTAGAAAAGCATGGTTGTTCGTGTGGTTACTTTGTGAAAATGGTCTGGGCTCTGTTCCTGTGAGAGGGAGACCTGCAGCCACAGAGCCCAGCTCGAGGGCAGTTTCGTTTCCCTCAATGGCTCCGGTCTGCTGCAAATCCCACCATCTGCGGAGTAGTAATGCACATCAGCTCATGGGTTTTTAAACCCTAGCAATTAGTGCAGATTCCAGATTGGAATTCGCCAGCGGCAGGGCAGGTGGAGGTTTTCATTCGACCGGAAGGACAAGCATTAGTACACCAGTGTGAGAACACTAGCACAACTGGATTTATATACCAGCTGCATATCCATATTGAGATAGGCATGTGTACACGTAACAGGCCGAGCTATACTGCAATCAAGCACGTCCACAGGTATGAGCAATAACGAGGTAACAACGGCATATTACTCCTTCACGTAGTATCCAAACCTGCTCAGACAGGTCTCCCACAGTCCCAATCTGTGACAAGAATGCAGGAGCCAAACTATAAATGCCCCCTGCGTGCAGCATTGGATGGAGGCCACTATAGCTACAAGTATAACCAATAACATTGTCCCATGTGGCGTCTAAGCCTGCACAGACAGGTGTCCCAGCAGAACACCACCACACTGAGCTCTGCGACGCACAAATCTGTGACAGACTCCAGGAGTCAGGACGTGACTGCCTGCTGCACTTCTCAGATGACTGAATTGTCTGCTGGGCAGGCTCTTCTTCAACAGGGTGAAGGGGGGGAAAGTCACTGGGGCAGGTCAGATCTGTGAGGAGAGTGGAGCTGCACTGACCGCCCATAACAACATAACCCCCCCCACCCCTTCAGCAAACGTAACAGAGACAGACGCCCCCCCCTCCCTCCTGCGTGCATTATTGAACACCTATAAATCCATTCAGTTCCCAGTTGGCGCGCAAACGGCAGGAGCCCAGCTGCTTGTGCGCCACACTCAAGGAAATGTTTCAAGACTGTCAGGTAAGATTCCAGCAGATCAAAGCAATGGTATGAAGGACAAAGAAGAGAACTGCAGGAGTTACTGGGCCATGCCAGCACAGACACAGAGGACGTCAACTGAGCGGGCTTGCGCAGCTCAAAAGCACTCCCAAATGCTTTCAAGATTGCTGCCACCTGTGTTTAGTAAGGTGGGACATTCCCGTCACACCCTGCCATCCAGTATTTCAAGAAGGGCTGCAGCGAAAAGAATGCTGCCAAGAGCCAAACCTGCCACCGTGCCAAGCACTGCCACTACAGCCTGTCTAGCAGGAACCGTCCCTTTGAGCCCCAGGGGCTGGCGCCGTGTTTCCAGAAAGCGAGAGACTGGTCCAGCAGCTGCAGGAGCTCTGGGTTATTGTTAAGAATCACTCTCGCCCCTTCCATATGACTCTGGCGACAGCACCTCTTGTTGTTATTTCTAGATTCTCTCACAACCTTCTAAAACCCACCGTATGCCACTTTAGCCTGTGGTTACTGGGTCCTCCTGGCTGAGCTGAATCCTGTGAAAGGCTCAGGTGCTGTATCAGTTTGTGCTTGGATAAACAGAACGCAAACTGTACATCTCCAGTATCCTCCCTTTGCTATTTCTCTGATTGCTTCCGCCATCTTCTCTCAGTCAAATGTTATCGACATGAATTCCTGCTTGCAGGAGCCCTCAGATCAGTGCGCGGGGCCCGGGGGTGTCAGACCAGTGTGCTGGGCTGTGGGGGTGTCAGACCAGTGTGCTAGGCTGTGGGGGTGTCAGACCAGTACGCTAGGCTGTGGGGGTGTCAGGCCAGTGTACCCAGCTGTGGGGGTGTCAGATCAGTGCGTGGGGCTGTGGGGGTGTCAGACCAGTGCGCTGGGCTATGGGGGTGTCAGACCAGTGTACTCAACTGTTGGGGTGTCAGATCAGTACACTGGGCTGTGGGGGTGTCAGACCAGTGTACCCAGCTGTGGGGGTGTCAGACCAGTGTACTCAGCTGTTGGGGTGTCAGATCAGTACACTGGGCTGTGGGGGTGTCAGACCAGTGTACCCAGCTGTGGGTGTGTCAGACCAGTGTACTCAGCTGTTGGGGTGTCAGATCAGTACACTGGGCTGTGGGGGTGTCAGACCACTGTAACCAGCTTTGGGGGTGTCAGACCAGTGTACTCAGCTGTTGGGGTGTCAGATCAGTACACTGGGCTGTGGGGGTGTCAGACCAGTGTACCCAGCTGTGGGGGTGTCAGACCAGTGTACTCAGCTGTTGGGGTGTCAGATCAGTACACTGGGCTGTGGGGGTGTCAGACCAGTGTACCCAGCTGTGGGGGTGTCAGACCAGTGTACTCAGCTGTTGGGGTGTCAGATCAGTACACTGGGCTGTGGGGGTGTCAGATCAACATCCCCAAACACCACAGTATCCACTATAGCCTAGCCCTGTGCTTTCTCAGGACCTGATACAGACAAGCACCCAGAAAACTGCTATTTCTACCCTGTGGCATAGAAGCGTTATGGAGGAACACTGGAGAATTGTGGGGAAGCTGCCAGCTATTCATTTATTACACAGCGGGGCTATTTACAACAGAGCTAATCCATCAGCAACAGATCATGTTGTCTTGACCACTCAGTGCTCCAGCCACACTGTGAAAATCACTGCCAATGTCTTAAAATACACTAGAGTCTGAGGACAGAGGTCTACTGAAACCACAGGCCCAGAAAAAGAGAGAGAGGTGCTTTAATGATTTAAATACACACTCCTTGGGTGAATGCAAAGGGTTGGAGAGGAACACTGTCATGCATGTATGCCTCAAGAAATAAATGAAATTTATCATTCTGCTCAAATCCAGGGGTCTCCTTTAAATGATCAGTCTGATCAATGGATCAAATCAATCTGTTTAATTAAGTCAGGCCTGACAATTAAACTTAATTGTGAGTCTGCAGTCATGCGAGGATAATAATAGTAATTGCTCACACTTACACAGTGCTTTTCTGGTCAATCCACTCAAAAAGATTGACATTTTATGGGGACTCCCCTCCATCACCACCAGTGTGCAGCCCCACCTGGATGATGTGATGGCAGCCTTAGTGCACCAGTACTATCACCACACACCAGCTCTCAGCGGGGAGGAGAACAGAGTGATGAAGCCAGTTCAGAGATGGGGATTGTTAGGAGGCCATGATTGGTAAAGGCCAGGGGGAAAGGCCGGGGTTACACCCCTACTCTTTTCGAGAAACACCCTGGGATTTTTAAAGACAGCAGAGAGTCAGGACCTCAGTTTTATATCTCATCCGAAGGATGGCACCTTTTTTTACAGTATAGTGTCCCCATCACTATACTGGGGCATCAGGACCCACACAGACTGCAGGGTGAGCGCCCCCTGCTGGCCCCACTAACAACACTTCAAGCAGCAACCTTAGCTTTCCCAGGAGGTCTCCCATCCAGGTACTGGGCAGCTTCAGTGGGCTGGCAGTCGTGAGCTGCAGGGTGATATAATCAGCTCAGCCCAGTCTAATCCAGTCTAATCCGCCGCAGTGCCTGAATAACACCTGTGTAATCCTGCCGTTTGTCAAGTCACTGAGGAGCCAGTCGGAGATGAGGATGCCAGTCCAAACGAGCTGGCATCTAGTGCACTGAACAACGAGTTGCTGGCACAAACCTTTCCAATCCGCAGATGGCACAAGAGCCACCTGGCCTGTTCACATGGCACATAGCACCAACATACTCCCTAACACCCCTTCCAGCTGGGCCAGCCTTGTTCCTAAAGCTTTACAATAGGCAAGCAGACAGCAGCATGGAATGTACTCTGAGCCAAGTCAAGAATAAAATAACCCTCTCATTGATTGCAATACTGTGTGCCCACTCACACTAAAACTATTTTTATACAAACTCCAACAGATCGTACATCAGTATGCCTTTAGTTTCTCTAAGAAACCCGAAGATAACTGCATTTTCCTGAGTGAAAATGCCTTTTTATTTCTGAAAACAAATTTCATTCTGCAATTCAAATGAACACATTTTTATTTCTAGATTTTTATTCAAATTTTACCCTCTGAATGTGTTTGCAGCAAGACTGTACCACTCACAAACAACAGAGCAGGAAAGAAGTCTTCCTGGTTAAAAAAACCTGTGGTCATTCATATATTGGTCATTCATAGTGTTCCGTTTGCTTGGGCCTCTTACTTTTGGAATCTGTTGTATAACCGTAAATGGCCATTTTAACTGTTTCTATGCCAAAAGCCTTGTTTTAGCTGGGTCCCAAGTCTGCTGATATTGTACACATTTTCACCCCTATTCAGAGGCTGGTGCTGCCCCCTGCTGACAGAAATGAGAAGGAGCCACTTCCTGACACTGCGGAGCCCAGGCTGAGCACGCGAGGTCCTGGTTTCCCACACTGTCTGCTGAACACGGTTATAAAACAGCAATGTGACCCTCTGTGTGTTACCTTTCTAGAGAGGTAAAACACACAAGCAAGCGACTGAGAAATGACAATTCAAACACAGACACACTGACACATACCCACAGACACACACACATACTCATGGACACACACACCCACAAACGCACACACACACTTACTCATACTGACAGACACACACAGACTTGCACATACCCACAGACACACACACACAGACACATACTGTACCCACAGACACATACAAACCGGCAAATACCCACAGACACACACTGACACATACCAAGAAACACACACACACACACACACACACACAGCACCCACAAACTCACACAGACTGACACATACCCACAGAAACACACACACACCCACACAAACCGATATACCTACACACATAGGCAGCCTCATGCTCACAGACACACACAGATAGACATACGTACACACAGGGACTGGCCCATACCCACAGACACGAAATTCAAGAGAGCACATATCCACACATACGAACTTGCACAGATCTAAACGCGAGCAAGTTTGCAAAGACCCCCACACACAACACCGCCGGGGTCAGAGAAGGAGCCATGCAGCTGTCCCCTACCCCTGTGCAGAAGGCAGAGGAGGAGACAGGCGGGGGCCACAGGAACAAAGAGGCAGAAAAAAGAGAGAGAGAGCGAGGGGGGGAGGAGTAAACGAGAAAGAGTGCAATTTCAAACTCCCCATCCTCTGACTGAACGGCAGCGCGCTTTAACCTTCGCAGGCGGCGTGCAGCAGGTCAGAGGGAGGATGTGGCAGAGCCGGAGGACCACAGACCCCGCTCTCCGACAGCTGCGTACACGTCTCCGCGCGACACCTCTCCTCATCCCACTGCCCCGGAGCCTTCGCTCTCCCTAAGAAACAGCCGAAACCGGCGGATACCCCAGCCCTGCCCAGCTCTCTCCCAGGGACGTTTCCACGCTGTGACTCTGCTCCTCCTTGGTTACAACAAAAAAGGTCACGGAAACCATCGCAAATATCTTGGATGCTTTTGGACACAAACGAAAAGACGACCCGGTCAGCTGCTTCACAACCAGTGGGTTCTTTCTCAACCTGGTGGCTCTATTTTCGTTTTTTTTCCCCCCCCTCGGTCGAGAATGTGGCAGATTGTGACGGCGACTTCCTGTGTCAGAGAGAAGGGCGCTTTCGGGTTTCGGGCTGAATCCTCGGAGGGACGCTGGCTCTGAGGGCCTGATGCTGGGACGGGCACTCTGTTCTCGTATGTGGGTGCCATGACACTGGGATGCTGGAACTGCCCTGCTGGATGACTTTGTGTGAAGCCATTACCTGATTCCCATTACCAGTACCAGTACCATTATCACACCTCTACTGGAATGGATCCTCCTCACACGGAAGCACTGTTTTAATTTGTGCTTTAGACCTACCTGGCCTGCTGGGCTTATAGACATCATCTTGGGTTTATTTCACAAACGCCTCGTTAAATTACTTTCTCCTTTTTGGACCCAGGCGACACCACATTGACCCATTCTCTAAACAGAATCACCGCTTCTGTTTTTACCTGTTTGTGGCGGAGGTCCACACTCTGGGATATTGGTGTCAGCCGGGGGATTTCCGGGCATCTGGGACTGCTGGCAGGGTCATGGCATCTCTCCTGATGAAGTTGTTCCGCCTGGGGGGGGAGAAGAAGAAAATCAGGCATTATGAGAACGTACGGAGAGACGTCAACCCACAGGATGGCTGGGAGACGGTGGGCGAACTGGGAGACGGTGCCTTCGGGAAGGTCTACAAGGTAAGAGGGGCTGCTGGGACTGGAATTCCAGCGGGAACCCATGCACTGTGTGTGCCAGGGAGTGTTTTGTGCATCACTGAGGGTGGACTGTACTGTATGTGTCGTTGAATCTGAATCTGACTCTGAAGGATCCTTCTTGGGACCAGACTACAGAATGAATTAGCAACCAACTACCCAAATAAGGTATTTGGGCCAAATTTTCTTCTCTAGTTTGCAAGCTTTCTTATATCAGGTACTGTACATGTATGTCCTGTGGCTGTTTTTAGCTCAGCCAACATGAGAATGGTAACAGACGAAGAGGAGGCCCATTATCTCGCCCAGCCGTTTCTTTAAGATTCAAGAGGAATGAGGAATGGCCAGCCAGTGTGTTTCAAACACTAAGAGCCCTCCAGCTGCATCTCCTTTTTCAAAGCATAAACTCTTAATTTGTGTCCTCTTGAGCTTTTTTTACGCATAGAAATAGCAGAACAAACAGTGACTAGCTGAAAAAGTCAAATTGAGAAAGGGGACAAATCCAAGAAACTGCTTGGACCGGACCAGATCAGATGGGTTTTGCACTCCAGCAAATGAGCTGTGCTGTTCTCTGAGGTATAGCCACTTGGATGAAATGTGCATGCCATTTTCTCAGTTCAAGACCAAAGATGTTCACCTCATTAGAGATGTCTGTGTCTGGCATCAGTGGGATGAGGAATTACTGTTGTTACTCTTTTCTGAACTGTCTGTCCACAGGTCTTGCCTAACTTCACAAGCACAGCCACACAGTAACACTTGCCTATTGATATCACTATATATATAACACTAGAATGAAGCGTTCCACAGGAAGAGGCTGTGTGCTATCTAACAGACCATATAACACCCAGCCTCCCCTGCAGAGTCACAGACTCCATCAGAAAACAGAGACAAAAACATGAACCACCTCAGAATCTAAGGCCTCCCCATCAACATGCCTGCAAAGGAACATATCCTTATTCCTGACTTACACAACTCCCACCAAAGCATCATCTCAGAACTAAAATATTACATAAATACTCTATATGAGCATTATGACAAGAACTACCTCTGAGGGACCGAATCAAAATTAGTTTTGAATAAACATAACCATGGCTAAGATGAAATTTCTATGGCATTTTTAACCCTATCCAGCAACTACTGTATATACTGAACCCGAGCTTAATTTGCAGTAATTTCAGTACCAAAGAAGATGTGCTCAAAGGTGACATATTCGTCTTCAAAAAGTGATCCAATTTATTGTTTAGATCACTCCTCTATTAACCTGCATCCTCATGCATTGTAGTATAAGAATATCCATGCCTAAAAGTATGTCAAAATGTCACAATGGCATGCTGTATACAGTATGTAAGTGTGAGTGTGTGTGTGTCTGTGTCTGTGTGCCCTGCGATGGACTGGCGTCCTGTCCAAGGTGTATCCTACCTTGTGCCTGCTGCTTCCTGTGACAGGCTCTGGCTCATCCAGGACCATGAATTGGAAAGAAATGGTTAGAAAATGGTTGGATGGATATTTGAAAGTGGGTGGCACAGTGGTACAGTGGCCAGCAATGCTGCTTCAGTGCAGCCCTGGGTTCAGTTCCTGGGGGTGCCATCTGCTTGGAGTTTGCATGCTCTTGCTGTGTTCCCATGGGTTTCCTTGGGGTCCCACAGTCCAAAGACATACTGCTCGCTTAATTGTCTTCTGGGGAATGGGCCCTAGTGAGATTGTCTCTGTGTCTGTGAGTGCCCTGTGGTAGACTGGCATCCCACCCAGGGTGCATCCTGTCCTGCGCCAAGTGCTTCCTGGGGTAGGCTCTGGGCTACCATGACCCCATGAATTGGATAAACGATTATTGAAAGTAATGTGATATTTGCAGGCTTTGAGGTGGAGCTGGAGTTAGGATTAGATTTACCCTTTTTTACGTAGCTTTCAAATACTAAAGAGATCTGTCTAAATCGGGGAGTTAAGAAGGCAGAGACTTGCAGACTCTGTTACGTAAGCAGGAACTTGGTACCTTCGGTGACCCTGAGGAGTGGGAAGATGCCCCGAGCCCCCAGGGATCAAGAATAATTAAGAGAGTCAAGACAGCGCGGTGCTCTTGTGAACATGCATTAAGCCCTGGTGCAGAAGCACTGAGCTAGTTAACATGCATGTGCTGAGCTGTTGGTGCCTGAGCCAGGCCGATGTGGTTTTGGCTTTGCTTTCTTCATCGTTTCTTTTTCAGCGCTCATGGATTTTACATAAATTTCAGAAGAAGAGAGCCTGTGGCTCGGCCCTCTGGGTAACACAGAGAGCTAGCTACCTCAGGGGCTTGACGCCGATGTCCCTGCTGTGGCCAGCGGTGCAGGGCTCGAAGGTGCTTTTTTAGAAACGCCCGCCCTCTCCCCTGCAGTGTTATTAGAAGGAGAGGGCGCTGCCTGCACTGGAACTGCGCATGGGCCATTGCCGGAGCCCGCGATGGCATTCTCCTTCCTGTTTCAGCCAGCGTGGAGGGCAGGCGAGAGAGCGAGGGGGTGCGTGTGTGTGTGTGTGTTTTCGGTGATGGAGTCTCGCGGGCCTCCTGTCTGAGAAGCCACAGTCTCTTCCGCTCTGAGCTGCCTGGCGCAGCCCCCCAGCCCTCACTCTGCACCTGTGTGTGATCACTGCGGTCAGGCCAGCACACAGCTCCTCCAGGGCCCAGGGCCTCTCGCTGACCTGTAACTCTGGAGAAGCACATCACAAGCACGCTGTCAACACCAAGTACGCGTGGAGGCGTCACATGCAACAAAGCACAGATTGTTCTTAAGATACACAATTAGTCATCAATGTCCTACACCCATCCTTAGACTTGATTATGCTATGTAATGATATCACAGGTTATGAAGAATTATAGCCCCCGATGCACAGCTGTAGCAATTACATTGCTACATTTCCATTCCTCTAGTGGATATTCATCACATGCAAGACATCAAACCCCTGCAGAGTGGCAATTACCGGAACACATAAACCTGCCATCACATGGACCAGTGTCACCTGGCGCCATTGATATTTTAAAGTGCAGTGACTCACGGTCAGGTGGCACTATCTAATCCCCCCGCTCGTACTGAGGCTATGATATCGAAGAAAGCAGGAAGGGGTTAATATTAACGGTGCATTGACAAAACCTTATATTTAAGGACTGTAAGCAAGACTGTGAAATAGAATTCAGTCAGATATTTTAGTCTTTTTGTTTACACAAACTGTTGCTATGAAGTACAAACACAAGATTCATCCATCCATTTTCTTATCGTTTTATTGAATTCAGGGCAGGGCCAGAGCACAAAGGGGGCACAAGACAGGGTCCACCCTGGACAGGTTGCCGGCCCCTCGCAGACAGACACAAGATTATCCGCACAGACGCGCTTGTGGGCTTCGCCTCTTAACAAGGGGACAAGCATACAAGCACTTAGGAAAACCTCAAACAGGCAAATCTTTGGAAATCGGATTTAACCACGGCCATGTAAAAATCCTGGAATTCTAATTTATTTTCCTGACGTGTTTATTCAAAACAACATGCATTTTTCCTCGTTTACACAGCTGGGCATTTGACTGCAACAGCTCAGGTGAAGCACCTTTCTCAGGGTTACAGCAGTGGGTGTTTTTTGAAAGAAGCTACTGTATCTGCTTCAGTAGCATAGCTGGGTAGCTTGTTCCATACTCCCGCTGCCCTTTATGTAAAGAAATGCCTCGTATTCTTGGTTTTAAATGCATTTCCAACTATGAAATCTGTGCGTAGTGTCCTAGTTTTAGACATAAAATCTGCTATGAGTGTAGTTTTTGATAATCTGAAGGATCCAACTGCTTCATCCAACCAGAGCTGCTGGGGAGCTGGGACCTATCCCAGCAAGCAACAGGCTCAAGGCAGGATACACCCCGGACAGGACAGCAGCCCATTGCAGAGCTGACACAAACACTGACATGCACACAAACGCACCGGGGCCAATTTTCTCAGAAGCCAATTAACCTACCAGCAGGTCTTTGGTTCATTATATAGCTATTTTCTGTTAGGTTTACTCTCTGTACTCTCCACTCAAAGTGATTTACAGGCAATGGGGACTCCCTTTCACTAGCTCCAGTGTATAGCCCTGCCTGGATGATGGGCCAGTACTCTCCCCACACACCAGCTCTCAGTGGGGAGGAGAACAGAGTGATGAACCCAGTTCAGAGATGGGGATTATTAGGAGGCCATGATTGGTAAAGAGACGAATTTGGACAAGACACCAGGGTAACACCTCTATTGTTTTCAAGAAATGAAGAGAGTCAGGACCTTGGTTTTACATCTCATCCGGAAGACGGCGCCTATTTACAGTATGGTGTCCCTGTACTGGGGGTTGGGGCATTAGGACCTAAACAGACCACAGGGTAAGCTGGCCCCACTAACACCTCCTCCAGCAGCAGCCTTAGCTTTCCCAGGAGGTCTCCCATCCAGGTACTGGCCAGACTCACACCTGCTGAGCCCCAGTGGGTTCTCAGCTGTGAGTTGCAGGGTGATATGGCTGCTGGCAACTTTAACCATTGGTTTTTCGTAATTAAGTTAAGATCTCCAGCGAAAAAGAATTGCAGAGGTTCTGATCAAGCAGCCTGTACATGATTACCATCTTTTCCTGACCTCTGCAGTGACTGGGGTGCTCCAGGACTGGGGCTAGGGACTCAACAGTGTCTCGGGTTATTCTGGAAATCTGTTTCTTGGCAGTGAGTCAGGAACCACGAGAGTGGCCTTCTCCTGCTCTCTTCTGACAGAAGAGCCTTTCACCAGCAGCGGCTGCGAAACAGAAAAACAAGAGAGCTACTTTTAAAAAACAAAAAACAAAAATAACGAACGTGTTCCCTAGGTAACAGGTAGGTCGCCTGGCATGCTAGAGTTGACTGCGGTTTAGTGCGACTTCCTTTCAAAGCAGTGCATGCAGCAAACAGCTTCCTGCCTACCGTGCGTCTCTGTCTCGGTTTCTGTTTGAAAAGGGCTTTTTAAAAGTTTTACAGCATCGCTCCAGATCAAAACCAAATGCCCGAACAACAGCACCCAGGGCTCTTGCAAATTGAAACACACATCTTACTCCTTCCTGCTGTCTCCAGCCCTAAACAAACACACACCAGAGCTGTCCTCTGACCCACGCTAACGTCTCCATCTGCCACTTCCTCCCCTCTCTCTGCCTGTGTCTCATCGCTGCGCGTGCAGTTAGCACTGCAGGCTGTTCCTCACGGCTTGCTCTGCTCGCCCAGCAGGGCTTGAAGTCTCCTGAGCTTAATCCACTGAGGGAGACCCCCTGTCACACCTGTAGCATTTCTAGTCCAAGGGGGACCCTTTCAACAGACAAGGTGCTATGTTCTAGGACGGTGATCTTCTCTCCCAGTCCTGACAAAGCACGGTTCTGCAAATCAGACCGCTTAGTCACCCCTGAGATCAGTAAAGCCCTGAAGAGCTCAGGTACCCTGCTGTTCTGCAAGAACAGGACTGAGCACGGCCACGTCCCCGCTTGTCTTTCTGCCAGGCACGCAACCGGTCGTCGGGGCTCTCCGCCGCGGCGAAGGTGATTGACGTACGCAGCGAGGACGAGCTGGAGGACTACATCGTGGAGATCGACATCCTGGCCGCCTGCCGCCACGGCAACATCATCGGGCTGCTCGACGCGCTCTTCTTCGAGGGACAGCTCTGGGTGAGGAAGAGGAGGGGGAGGGCCGCCGGACACTGGAAATGGCAAAGCCCCCAAAATTCTGGATCACATGTACAGATTGGCGCTGAATCTGGAATCACCGTGCACACAAAGGCTGTGGGAAAGGAAAGATATTGCTCATCCTTCCCCATTGCAACTTCCAGATCCTGTAGAGATGCCAGGAGTCACAGCCTAGCTCGGTGAAGATGTGAAAGAAGTTTATTTCACAACAAGGAGGCCTCCTATCCGATCTACATACTGTTGTTCACAAGCACCTTTCGTACTTTTTTACAGCATCTCCTCTAAGGGCCCTGAATGGCACTGGAGAAGCTGGTATTCTAGGATTGATATATTTAGATTGAACCTTTTGATCCTCCCCGCAAGTTTCCATATATGTGAATCAACAGTATGCCTGTTCAGGCTGGCAGATTCTTTGTGACAATAGCAGGTGTCTCTACAGCATGGGCTCCACACAAGAAAATCCTTCACACAGAGTAAATCCTACAATCCTCTAATGCAGGGGTACCCAGGGGTATCCTGGGGTGGGGGGGGGGCTGTCTCTTCCTGGGGTCCCCCTGTGTGGGTACGGCTCTACACTGATGTCTGTGTGTGCTGTCAGCACCACATCCTCCCTTCACTAGGAAAGCTAGTGTAGTGCACTTCCAGGAAGCTGAACTTTTAAGATGCAATTTTGCCCAAATTGTAAGCAGAACAAGCAGTTCAAACATGAACCTTAATATGAGTTATCAGTCTTCACACATACCCTCTCAAGCTGTAATGGTTTCCTAGTATAAGGCAATATGTCTGGCTGCCCACAGTTTTCTGAGAAAACGTTCTCAGCAGAGTCTTTAGAACTTTAATGATTATTAAACACTGCCTGAACTAGACCTCACAGACATTTACAATAACTAGAAATGACTGGGTGTTAGAGCAACAGTTACATCTAATTCTTGGATTTCCAATGCAATATTTCTACTGTATTATTTTCCAGATATAACACAAAGTAAACAGACGCAGATATTTCTCACAAAGCGTTATCCTCAATGTGAAACCCTAACCATACTCCCCGGTCTTTATGCCTGACCCAAATCCCTTTACACATGACCTGCAGGACATCAGCACCAGAGGAGGGGCTTCCAATATCCAGGGTGCCATTCCTACTCCTTCTGAACCTGGAGCCAGGAAAATGTACAGTAACTCATAGATATAAAAAAGAAGCTGGAAACATGTGTTTAGACTCCATTAAACTTCTCTAGCTTCCCAGTTCTTCCTACAATAGGTGATCTTCTCAGCAGCAGTCTGAAACTCACCAGTTCTGTTCTTGTCCTTTCCAGTGCACGACACTTCAATCTCTTCCAGGTTTTACCAGCAGCAGGCCCTAGTGCAATTCCTAACAAGCAAGCAGGAAGGGTCCACTTAATGGATTTTTTAATATTGTTTTAACCCCCATGTCTGACTGTACAAGTTTTAAATGATTGGAACCTGGATTAGATTCAGCTGCCGGGCATTAGTGTCCCTTATATCCACTGTAAGAGTGGGAAAGCGCCTCCAACATCTCTCTCTCTCTGTCAGATCCTGATTGAATTCTGTCCTGGGGGGGCTCTGGACGCCATCATGTTGGGTGAGTGACATCACTGATGAGACGAGAGCCCCTCTCCTCCCTCCCTGTGGCAGACTGTGAGTAAGCCAGTGCTCTCTGGCTGCAGGGTGTGGGGCCAGGCATTGATTGAAGAGCTCTGCCATCACATTCAAACACAGGTTTTTCCCTGGAGTGTTGCTAATGAGGGCTTTGCTCCCAGTCCAGGATCAATAAACCGCCTGCTAAACAAAGTGTATCTGACAGAGCCGCCCAGCTGTGACCTGAATTGTAAATGTAATTATTCTCTGGATGGAGCTGGATTCTCAAGTGCTGAAGTGTGATGCCATACAGATCACCAGCTGACTGGCCAACACAGTGACTGACAGACATATACACTGGCCATCTTACTGACTTTCATGATGGGCCAACTGCATGACCAACGCAGATTATGACTGAGGCAAATAACTGCAAGACCTTCTGATGGGCTCACTGGCACGGTGACTGTCTAACTTGCTGACCGACACACTGACTGACCAGCCAGTTGACTGGCTGTTTTAACTGATCCAGGGAGAGATACACAAATGAATGACACCCTAACTGACCAACACATCAGCTGACACACTAAGGGACACACTGACAGACTCACACAGGGACTGACAGAGTGAACCACACACTAACTGACTGACACACTGACAGACTCACACAGGGACCGACAGAGTGAACCACACACTAACTGACTGACACACTGACCGACACACTGACAGACTCACACAGGGACTGACAGAGTGAACGACACACTAACTGACTGACACACCAGCTAACACACTGACATAATGAGAGACTCACACAGGGACTAACAGAGTGAACGACACACACACTGACAGACTCACACACGGAGTGACAGAGTAAATGGCACACTAACTGACCGACACGCTGACAGACTCACACAGGGACTAACAGCGTGCCGCTGTCTGTGTGTGGCAGAGCTGGAGAGAGGCCTGACGGAGCCGCAGATTAGAGAGGTGTGCTGGCAGACCCTGCAGGCGCTGGACTATCTGCACCAGAACAAGGTCATCCACAGGGACCTCAAGGCTGGAAACATCCTGCTGACACTAGAGGGTGAAGTCAAGCTGGGTGAGGAGGACCGGACACTGTTGGACAACACTTCATCTCTGTGACTCTCTCTGGCTGGGCTGTACATTTATATACAGAGCCCATCTCTCACTGGCTGGACTGTATATTTATTATATGCAGAGCCTGTCTCTCTCTGGCTGGGCTGTAAATTTATTATATACAGAGCCTGTGTCTCTGTTTCTGGGCTCTATTTTTATATACAGAACCTATCTCTCTCTGTCTAGACTGTATATTTATTAAGAGAGCCTGTTTCTCTCTGTCTGGCCTGTATATTTCTATACAGAGCCCATCTCTCACTGGCTGGACTGTGTATTTATTATATACAGAGCCTGTCTCTCTCTTTCTGGGCTGTATATCTATATACAGAACCTGTATCTCTCTCTGGACTGTATATTTATATGCAGAACCTGTCTCTCTCTGTCTGGATTGTATATTTATATACAGAACCTGTCTCTCTCTGTCTGTACTGTATATTTATATAGAGAGCATGTTCCTCACTGGCTGGACTGTATATTTATATAGAGAGCCTCTCTATCTACATTTTCCCTACATTTTTTTCTGTACCTCTCCCACACCTCTTGTCTGACTCTGAATACTGCCCTCTTCTCTCCCTCCTCTCCAGCTGACTTTGGTGTGTCTGCGAAAAACAACAGCACTCTGCAGAAACGAGCTACCTTCATCGGCACCCCCTACTGGTGAGTCAAGTACAGCACAATGGCCAAGTTATAACAGCCTATAGTACAAGGGCACTAATGTTTCTTACTATGGGGACAACAGTAAAAGTACTATTACACCCATACTATATGAACAGTAAAAGCACAATATAATAATCACATTTCCATGTTGTAAAAGGCTATACACATGCTGACTGAAAGCTTATCTGATTGTGAGAAGCTAGACATCTTTCTTCTTGTTTTGTTCTTAAACATTAATTTAAAAATCGTTCAGCGAAGGAATCTCAACTTTTCTCATGAAGACACAACACGTTAAAAAAGCTAAAAATTCAAAGTGTCCTAATGAAACAGAGAAGACAGCGCTGATGAGAATCTTGTGAGAGCTAGGACTCCTGAGACACGTCACCACCCGAGAGGCTAGTTTAATTAATCACAAGTGGAAACTATGTGGAAATGCTTTTAATACCCGAGAACAGGGAGGAACGTCTTTTCACAAAGTGTTGTGGGAGTGTGGAACAAGCCACCCAGCCATGTTACTGAAGCTGATACCCTGGCTTCCTTAAGAAACAGCAAGATGAGATTTTCGGGTCAGTTAGCTGTTAACTACCAAATAGATGGAGCCCAATGGCCTTCTCTCATTTTGAACTATTCTTATGTTCCCATGAATCAATGAAGTATTAAACGGACAACTCTGAGCGCCACTCATTCCCCTGTTGATCAGCCATGTCTGAGCCATGCTATTGTAAATAGCATCTGTGTGCAAAGGTCGTCGCTGAATGAGCCAGGCAGGGGAAAGGTGGACTAGAAGTTATGTCTCAACTCAACTGTGTTCATTTTCTGTTTGACAAATTCCTTAATTATTCTAAACTGAACACCGGCAGCAAGGTGTAAAGAAGTCAGGAAAGGACAAAGAGTGACAGGCTTGATGTCATCCAAAGGCACAGATGAAAAGCCATTCGAGGGATTATAAATGTCTTTTTTTATATTTGGTTGATTTTCAAATGATGCCAAGCTCAAGGAGTGGGAAGGTTAAAGTCCTACCTTATCCGTGGCTCACTTTTCCTTTTTCATCTCCGTGGCAACAGGATGGCCCCGGAAGTGATCCAGTGCGAGACCTCCAAGGATGCCCCCTACAGCTACAAGGCAGACATCTGGTCGCTGGGGATCACGCTGATCGAGGCGGCCGAGATGGAGCCCCCCTACCACGACCTGAACCCCATGAGGGTCCTGCTGAAGATCACCAAGTCCGAGCCGCCCTCGCTGTCTCACCCCCGCCGCTGGTGAGCAGTGGAACAGTAACCCATCAGCGCACACTCTCACACATACGCACGCACGCACGCACGCACACACACAACCTCCACAGCAGCTATTTACTGAGTGAGCATTGTGCAGCAGCCAGCATCAGTGTTTGTCCACCTGGCGCTGGTAAATAAACACACAGCCCTGCCTACACCGTATACACTATAGCTGTGGCTGGTGCATCATACAGGGCCTGACACATAAGCTCACGCCGAAGGCAGATGTTTATATGTTCCGGTGGGGAGATCTCCAGGAGAAGCAGGCCTATCACGGTGTTTGGGGGATGTAAATATCAACCATCTCCTTCTGTACTTACGGTCCATGCAGTCCACGAGAGCTCTCACTCACCGCATTCTCGAGTGCTCTGCTATTAATGCATTGCGAAGGCGGACAGTAATGCACGAAAATTGAACTGCAATGCTAGAAGGCACTAGAGCCACAGGAAAGCTGAAAGCATTTGTTAGTGCTGGAGGGATTCTAAGCCCTGTCTGGGTGACCCCTGCCAATCTGGGGGCTGGAGATGGCCGGGGTGCCCTCAGTCTGCTGCACGGCTGTAATCGCTGTCCTGCGGGGCAGCTGCAAGACTGCAGTGCCACGAGAGCAGCTGTGCTCTCGGTCCTCCAGGTGGCGTTATCCACATGTTGATTAGATGGGAAAAGGCACAAGCGGTCCTCTTGCCTTCAGTGCCCACCCGGGAGGTGTAAGGACAAAGCCCATGTGGAGTCCAGACTGGGAGGAGAGCATTTTTGAGTCGCCAGCCGTCACGTGCCTCTTGCAGAGGGACTCGATTCGCGCCACGCTAAGATGCAACTGCAGCATCCCCCTGGGGATTCGAACCCGCAACCCTCTGGCCCAGGACTCAGGGCCCTGACTGCTACGACTCTTGGTGATGCCCCCCCCCCCGTCTTCTCGTGTTGCAGGTCAGGTGGTTTCAAGGACTTCCTGGGCAAGGCCCTGCAGAAGGACCCCGAGGCCCGCTGGAGCGCCGGGCAGCTCCTGGGGCACCCCTTCGCGGCGGAGGGGCGGGGCCACAGCGCGCTGCGGGAGCTGATCGCCGAGGCCAAGGCCGAGGTCCACGAGGAGATCGAGGACGGGGGCGGCGCCAGGCAGAGCCTGGCAGAGCATGTACGGAGCAGGGAGAGGGAGGGGCGGAGGGCTGCTGGGAGGCAGGGACACATGTGAGAGGGGTGGTGAGGGGGTGAGGGGGGCCGAGAGACCTACATTTGAACCGATCTGTTATTAGAGAAAACAATCACTTTCACACGAGGACGCAACAGGCTCCAGACAGTTCGTACCGGAGTAGCCAGACCACCACCCAGTGCCACAACGGCTTTAGTGCTTCACAGAGCACTGTAGTGCTAGACCAGAGGGTTGCAGGTTCGAATCCTCAGCTGTTGCACCCTTGAGTCGGGTATCTATATATAGTATAGGGATTAGAGGGCCCTGACCTCCTGGTGATCACCTGGAATTATGTGCTATATGTATTACGGAGATCTGTGCTCCTCACCTCTGGTAGAATCGCCCCCCTGTGGCATTTACAGGCAGCTGCAGTTTAAAATGGGTTTGAAGCGGCTCAGACCAACTACAACGGATTATGCTTAGCTATTAGAGCTCAGGCAAGATGCCAGAAGAAGCTGAAATCTCTGACAGATAATTATCAGAAACTATTTTTGATACAATATTTTAGGCACTCTCCTAATGTCTCTTTCTCCACTACCCCACAGCAGGCCGTCCCGGAGTTCTGGCGCTCCCTGTTGGTGCCCGGCCCACCGGGTGCCGAGGAGGAACGTCCAGCAAAGATCCGGCGCGTCTCCGCGGCAACAGAAGCCGAGGCAGAGGGCTCGGGAAAGGGGAACACTTCTGCCGGGAAGGGGGAGGAAACGGAGGGATCGAACATGGAAACGGAAAAGGCTTCCGAAGTTGCAGACGTCTCCGCGTCTAAAGAGGATCCCTGTGCAGCGCAGCCTGTTCGCAGGAGAGCGCCCCCTACAGGGGGGCAATCGGGTCCGGAGGCGACCATGAAA
Source organism: Lepisosteus platostomus (assembly GCF_059453375.1). Lineage (NCBI taxonomy): Eukaryota > Metazoa > Chordata > Actinopteri > Semionotiformes > Lepisosteidae > Lepisosteus > Lepisosteus platostomus. The sequence goes on from NC_142613.1 coordinate 13,164,027, forward strand.
GACCTGAAGCGGGCCAGACGCAGGTCCGTCCCGGCTGCCTTTCTCTCCTTCTTTTCCAGCGGCCAGAGACGCTGCAAGTCCGTCTTCTGGGGCGAAGAGGCAACGGAGGCCCCCCACATCCCGCCAGCGAGTGACACCGAGCCGGCGGCGGCACAGCCTCCTCCAGCGCCGCCAGCTGCTGCTGCTGCTGCTGCTGCTCCCCTCCTCCAGCAGGGGGAGCCGTGCGAGGCCGAGCCTGGACGCCAGGGCCCGACCGAGCCACCAGAAACATCAACCCGAGAAGCCGAAGATGGAAAACGTGCAGAATCTGACAGCATCCCAGAGGCAGGCGAAGATGGGAGAGCAGATGGGAATCATGACGTCGGTGACCCGAGCTCTAGTGCTTCAGCTACAGAGGATGAAGGACCAGGGGCAGACGGACCCACTGGACTGCAAGAGGAGGTGTCCAGCGACAGGGACAACTCGCGGGATCCAGATGTCCAGGATTCCAGGGGTCCTGGAGACCACGGGGGCTCTGAGGAGGTGCTAGAGACAGCATCTCAGATTCTCAGCCCTCGGGAAACAGAGCTCAGCGATGTGATGGGAGAAACTGAAACACAGGATTCCACCAAGCCCGCGGAGACAGAGGTTGGAGACGTACCCGCAGATTGCCAGGAGCATCCTGGCAGTTCCACGCCGCCCGACTCTGGTGACGACATCACCGTGACTGCCTCCGACCACCCGGACAGTCCTAGGGGAGAGCAGTGCCAAGGACATGTGGATGATCTAGTCATCCAGGAATCCCTTGAGGGTCAAGCTAAAGCTGCACCTAACAGCTTGGCACCTTCTGAGCGCATCCAGCTCCCAGGCACGCCCAGCCTCAGTGAGCTCTCCTATCTGGCCTTAGAAAGGACTCGGGCTTCTGCAGGGGGCAGGGAGAAGCCCCACCCTTCAGTATTAGACTACCTTGACTTGGTAGGGAAACCGGTCCCAGCTCGGGTGAGATCCAGGGTCACAGAGAAACCAGCGCTGGGCGTGGGCCCGCAGGGTCTAGGAGATGAAGAGGTGTGTGAGCTGGATGCCGGCCCAGTGCAGGGAGAGAGTGTGGGTGAAGGCCAGCAGACGGCTGGGGCTGAGCTTGGAGAGGGGGAGCAGGAGGACAGGGGCGATTCAGCAGAGGAGGGAAGAGAGTCCATCCCGGAGGAGCAGAGAGCAGGTGTCCCGGAGCCAGAGGACAGCAGCGACTCCGAGCTTCCAGAGGCAGTGGAGATGGACGTCCAGGGAGAAGCGGAGCAAGGCGGATCTGGGAACAGGCCTGGAGAAGGAAGGGAGGAAGAAGTGCAGGACCTGGAAAGAGAGGGGGATGCCGGAGGGAGGGAGGGGCAGGAGAAGGAGCTCGCAGAGGGAAAAGAGGACAATGGACCCCACGAGGGAGGGACAGAGGAAGAGGGGAGCATCGTGCAGGGGGGGCTGCCGGAGCCTGCCGGCGCGGAAGTCAAGCCCAGGATCCGCACGAAGAGGGTGAACTTCGCGGCCCAGCTGGAGTCGCGGGAGGGGGACGGCGGGGGCGCAGACAAAGAGGCCGGCCCACCTGCCATCAACGGGAGCGTGGGGTCAGCAGAGGGGCCAGGACTCTGCAAGGATCAGGGCGCTCCGGATGGGATCCACGCCGAAGCAAACGGGGGCTCGTGCCACTCCACACTGGATGACCACGCACCTGTCCCAGAGGGGAGAGAGACCGGACCCCCCAGCCAGGTGAGGCCCCCTGACTCCTGTAGGCATCCCAGGCTGTCCAGACAACAGCACCCTGCAGCTTAGTTGAGTGTCCCTCTGAAACGCGGTCAGTTTCTCTCGGTTTCATTTGTAATACATACAGTGCCTTGCGAAAGTATTCGGCCCCCTTGAACTTTTCAACCTTTTGCCACATTTCAGGCTTCAAACATAAAGATATAAATTTTTTATTTTATGTGAAGAATCACCAACAAGTGGGACACAATTGTGAAGTGGAACGAAATCTATTGGATTTTTGAAACTTTTTTAACTAATAAAAAAATGAAAAGTGGGGCGTGCAAAATTATTCGGCCCCTTTACTTTCAGTGCAGCAAACTCACTCCAGAAGTTCAGCGAGGATCTCTGAATGATCCAATGTTGTCCTAAATGACTGATGGTGATAAATAGAATCCACCTGTGTGTAATCAAGTCTCTGTATAAATGCACCTGCTCTGTGATAGTCTCAAAGTTCTGTTGAAAGCGCAGAGAGCATCATGAAGACCAAGGAACACACCAGGCAGGTCCGTAATACTGTTGTGGAGAAGTTTAAAGCCGGATTTGGATACAAAAAGATTTCCCAAGCTTCAAACATCCCAAGGAGCACTGTGCAAGCGATCATCTTGAAATGGAAGGAGTATCAGACCACTGCAAATCTACCAAGACCTGGCCGTCCCTCTAAACTTTCAGCTCAGACAAGGAGAAGACTGATCAGAGATGCAGCCAAGAGGCCCATGATCACTCTGGATGAACTGCAGAGAACTACAGCTGAGGTGGGAGAGTCTGTCCATAGGACAACAATCAGTCTTACACTGCACAAATCTGGCCTTTATGGAAGAGTGGCAAGAAGAAAGCCATTTCTCAAAGATATCCATAAAAAGTCTCGTCTAAAGTTTGCCACAAGCCACCTGGGAGACACCCCAAACATGTGGAAGAAGGTGCTCTGGTCAGATGAAACCAAAATTGAACTTTTTGGCCACAATGCAAAACGATATGTTTGGCGTAAAAGCAACACAGCTCATCACCCTCAACACACCATCCCCACTGTCAAACATGGTGGTGGCAGCATCATGGTTTGGGCCTGCTTTTCTTCAGCAGGGACAGGGAAGATGGTTAAAATTGAGGGGAAGATAGATGCAGCCAAATACAGGACCATTCTGGATGAAAACCTGTTGGAGTCTGCAAAAGACCTGAAACTGGGACGGAGATTTATCTTCCAACAAGACAATGATCCCAAACATACAGCAAAATCTACAAAGGAATGGTTCACAAATAAACGTATCCAGGTGTTTGAATGGCCAAGTCAAAGTCCAGACCTGAATCCAATCGAGAATCTGTGGAAAGAGCTCAAAACTGCTGTTCACAAACGCTCTCCATCCAACCTCACTGAGCTCGAGCTGTTTTGCAAGGAAGAATGGGCAAGAATTTCAGTCTCTCGATGTGCAAAACTGATAGAGACATACCCCAAGCGACTTGCAGCTGTAATCGCAGCAAAAGGTGGCTCTACAAAGTATTAACGCAAGGGGGCCGAATAATTTTGCACGCCCCACTTTTCATTTTTTTTATTAGTTAAAAAAGTTTCAAAAATCCAATAGATTTCGTTCCACTTCACAATTGTGTCCCACTTGTTGGTGATTCTTCACATAAAATAAAAAATTTATATCTTTATGTTTGAAGCCTGAAATGTGGCAAAAGGTTGAAAAGTTCAAGGGGGCCGAATACTTTCGCAAGGCACTGTATCGTTTCTAATGAATTCATCCTATATATCCTTCCTGATGTACATACCACTGACCTGAAATGGATATTGATATTATATACAAGGCACATATTCTGAAAATGAAACAGCTTGTCGTCTACTCCTCTGAAAAGAGGTGGTATAATCATGGACACTGGCCCAAAAATGTTCAGTATATAGGGCATGGTTGGGCTGTGAAGGGGCAGATGTTACACTAGAAGTTAGATGCCCTTTGCAGGGGGTGATATTAGAATTTAGACGCCCTTGGAAGAATCAGATATTAGTCTACAAGACAGATGCTCTTGAAAGGGGTTGATTTTGGGTTAGGAATTAGAATTCCTATGGCTACTTTTTGCTTTCTGGCTTATGGGTCAATTATGATGACAGCAGGATACCCACAGCAGAGGTGAACCACCCTTCTGCACTGTCAACTATCCTAACGTTTCTTTGGTCTTCTGTCTCATCGTGCCTTTTCCCCATCTGTCCCCAGGTGATGTCAGCTGTCACAAATGAGGGGGTGAGTTGTCATCGGGGTTTTCCTGAGTTTCTCATCCTTTCCTTTGGATACGCACCTTTGTGTTTGCCGTGAGAAATCAGATCTGCTCCTTGAGCAAGCCGGTTGAGAGCCCAGAAGAAAGAGAGGGGCTTTAAACACTGCACCCCGAGAGAGAATCCATCAGGGAAAAAAAAAGTCTTGTAACCACCATCCCCTCCTTCCCCCTCCCTCCGCCTTCCTTCCCCCTCTCCCAGGACCTGCCAACAACCAGGAAGACGGTGAAGAAGACTCGGAAGTTCACCGTGGACGGCCGGGAGATGAGCGTCACCACCTCCAAGATCGTGAGCGACAGTGACAGGAAGGAGCAGCAGATGCGGTCCGTCAGGTAAACCCTTCCCACCGGAAACAGGGGCTCGGTACAGAGCGGCTGGACAAACAGGAAAGGGAGCTAGGTGTGTGGGAGCCCCCGAGAGGCTCAAGCAGTTCAGGATGAGCCCTGTGGCTCAGGAGCCGCTCAGGTAGAACCTGGATTGTGTCAGGAGACGACAATGCAAGGTTGGCTCTAGGGCAGGGTGGGCACGGCCTTAGTGGGCTTTCAGGAAAGCAGCGGCCCTTGTGAAATGCCAAGGATCTACAGAGCTAGCAGTGATGCCAGCGAGAGACATGCCATTTCTCCACTCAGCGCTGACTTATCACTGTGTAGTTTGTACACCTCACATGGGTATGGAAACATATTCCATAGAAAGGAGGTGCCTTCCATGTGCACTCTAAGCTGGGCCGAGCCGGGACGGTACGACGACCCATCTAAAGCAAAGCGGACAGACCTGATTCGTAGGGCCTGAGGCCCGGAGGCCTGACCGTGTGACTGCATCTGCGCAGACGACAGGACTGACTGTGTGACTGCATCTGCGCAGGCGACAGGAGCTGCACGCGCTCAAAGTCCTGCAGAAGGAGGAGCAGAAGGAGCAGGCGCAGCTGGAGCAGCGACTGCAGCAGCAGAGGGAGCAGATGTTCCGACACATCGAGCAGGAGATGACAGTGAGAGCAATCATATTTATATCTCCCCCAGCAGCAGGGATATGCATCCCTGTTCTTAAAGAGCTGCAGGTCTGCTGGTTTACTGACTCAGTAACTGTATGCTCAATTAACTCTAATTACAAGTGTAGAAAATGGGGACTTTGTACTCTTTTCCAAACCACGCAAGCTGCAGCTCTCTGGTACCAGGAGTATCACTGCTCTAGAGTGTATCAACAGTATACTGACAGCATGCTAAGTTTGCAGTGTATTGAAAAGCTTAATTTAAAAGCACATTCAGACTATTAATATTGTGTATATGCTTCAATCCATTTGCTGTCTGCTTGATAAGACATATAGTGCACTCTAAGTATCACTAAAATTGATCAACATTTTGTCTCTTGCACATAGACAATGCCACCAACAATGCAATTAAAGAGCACCAAATTTATTTCAAATCCATTAAACACTTCATTACCTTGATACTATTAATATCCTGTGCCCTTTGTCTGCTTTGTATTATTCTGAAGCTCTTTCGTAAATGAGGCAGGTTATCTTGGATTATCTTCTTCATTTTGTAATCTCCTACACCACACACCCATGCCAAGGAACACCTTGTCTCTTTCACCAAATAAATTCCAGTCTCGTAAGGAATAATTGCATAGGATTATTCTTTTTATGGACCAGGGAAGTAGACAGACAAAGTGACAGTGCATGAAGAACAAGCATCCGTGAAAAGGACATGCCGGGTGCTGAATATTTGAAAATGAGCTCCTTTCTGGGGTCTTCAGGCCCCTTTTGGGTATGTTTGGATAGCAAGCTGTGATGCCCTTAGGGTGACCGAAGATGAAAAGAGCCTTATATTTTGTACATTAACACGACTGCTGACAATTGGTGGGAGCAGTGGGATTTATTTATGAAATCAGCAGGGGGTAAAGTCTGTATCCTACTGGTTGATCAGCAGGGTTGAAATGTGGGTATAGATGACAGTTCTGTTTCTGATGGGGGCAGGTTGTGAGCTGTTTGTGTGCACAGTCCTGACAGGTAAGTCACTTAGGAACAAAGCTGATGCAGCCTTGAGCTCTTGGGCTTTCCACTGTTTTCATTTTGCTTATTCAGCAATCTCCGCAATAAAAGCAGACACAGGACACAGGGTATTGATCATAACAGGGAAAAGGATCAGTTATTGTCAATAATTGCAAAAACTGAATTAAATAAGTTTTATGCTACAGGGCAGAGCTACCCCTTTATTTTCAACAATGTCAGTGGATAGAGAAACGGTTCCTACAGAGTATTGACAGGAAACTGCTTCCTCTTCCCCACCCTCTTCATCCTCCTTCCACCCTCTCCCCATTCTCCCTCTTCCCCCCATCCCCGGCCTTCCGCCCCCTGCTCCCTGCCCCCGCCCCTCTCAGAGTAAGAAGCAGTACTACGACGGGGAGCTGGAGCGCGTGGAGCGGCAGTACCGGCAGGCCAGCGCGAGGCTGGAGGAGGAGCACACGGTGCGGCTGCGCGAGGAGGCCCGCCGGCTCAAGGCCCAGCAGGAGCGGGAGCAGACCCGCCGCGGCGCCGCGCTCAAGGCCGACCCCCGCGAGGTCCCGTCCGCCAGCGGCCTCGCGCGCTCGTCCCCCGCCCCGCACGCACGCACACGCGCCGCTCGGGCGGGTTCGCAGGCCCCGGGGTCGATCTGCCAGCTCTGCAGCGCCCGGCACATCTCTGCCGAAACGCTGGCCTCACTGGGCGGCAGGGTCTGGCCCCACCAGATTACGCTCTGTGTGGCGGCTTTCTGCACAGCCAGTAATCTACACTCATCTCCAAAACATACTGCTCTGCCACCTAACGCTCAATAGCACGAGCTCACCCTTTCAACGCTGCAGCACCGACACCAGTGCACTACTCATCACAGTGTAGTGCACTACACATCGGTCACTGTACAGCAGGTGACACTGTTTAACGGAGGTGAAGTCACTTTCCCACCAGATCTTTCACATGATATTTCTGCGCACAGCTAATTGGACTTCTCCACTTCTTCATCGAATCACAACGACTCCTGGCCTAACCGTCTCCGTCTCGACACCCCCCGGGCGTAGCTGCCCATCAGTGTCGACCAGTCTGCCTCCTCTTTGCCCATCTCTGCCCGTCGGCGCCGGTAACGCGGCTCGTTCTGCCTGTCTCTCAGGAGCAGCGATTTCTGCAGCGGCAGCAGCAGGAGCTGAATGAGTCTCTGCAGAAGGCTGTGCAGGAGCACAAGAGGAAGGTGGCATCCATGGAGTGGGAGACCACAGCCAAGACCCAGCAGCTGAAGAGAGGTATGAGACACCTGAGCACTCTGTACAGTGTGTACTGTTAACTGCATCCATACTGCACCCTGGATACACTCTGCACACTGCACACAGACTGCACACTGTAAATTCTGCACAGCACATACATACTGCACACTGCATACATGCTGTGCACTGAATGCATACTGTACACAGTATACACTCTGCACACTGCACACACACTGTACACTGTAAACTCTGCACAATGAATACATACTGTGCACTGTATACACTCTGCACACTGCACACACACTGTACACTGTAAACTCTGCACAATGAATACATACTGTACACTGTAAACTCTGGACAATGCATACATACTGTGCACTGTATACACTCTGCACACTGTACACACACTTTTCACTATAAACTCTGAAAACTGCATACATACTGTGTATTACATTACTGCACATTACACTCTATTCACTCTGCACATTACATAATACTCATCAATGCATTCAGTGCACTTCACATATTAGATACACTGCATACATACCTGTACTGTGCAGTATATACACTGTCTATACTGATATCTATACCTGATGAACACCCATTCGTCCTAACAAGAAGTAACTGAGATTTCAAGTAAACCAATGCAGGAATTAATTAGGGAGTAAATACTGACCCTTATGACTCTACAGACATTTACTGGAGATTTAGAAACCAGAATTCATTGTGTTTCTACGCACTGTCTAACAAAAAACGCACCACACTTCTTACATCCATTCACTTTCCGTCATTCTCTTCACACACCCCCCCCCCAGCTCGGGAGTCAGTGATCTGGGAGCTTGAACAGCGCCACCTGCAGGAGAAATACCACCTGTTCAAGCAGCAGGTGAAGGAGCAGTTCTCCCTGCAGAGACAGCAGCTCATCAAGAGGCACAGCAAGGTAGGGTTGGACCTGAGGATCTTCCTAATAGCCAATACTCTAGGTCTTCCTGCCTGTCCAGGTGTGCATCAGTAAGTCTGGGTATCTCCCCGTGTTTGTCCATCTCTAATTCTGTGCTTTCTGGCCTTAAACTGCCCTTCTGTCTCCATACTCATCTGTCTACCTCCAATCTCTTCTCCTTCCTCCCCCACCCCTGCTCCCAGGATAAGGAACGTGCCATACGTTTTCACCAGTCTCTGCTGGAGGAGCAGCGTTCCCTGTTTGCCCAGGAGCGTGCCAGGCTACCACGCACCCAGCGCCCCGAGGCCAAGAACCGACTGGCCCAGTTCAAACTTCGCCTCAAGAGCCAGGGGCTCAACAGCCAGGAGATGAGACAGCGCCTCACACAGGTCAGCACGGGAAGTGCACCCTACCTCAACTGGACAGCTTAAGAAGTTAATTAAGCAGCTGTTCAGAACCTGCTATTACTAGTTCCTATCTCCTGAGGGCTGTCGCGAGCAGAGGACAATTTCTTTATTCCCATGCTAGTTTGAAGACATGAGAGCCAATTACAGATGTTGAAATATAACTTAATGAAACGTTTTTTGACTGAGTCAACTAATGCAGTAATAAGACATGCATTTCAAGTTAAGAACAGTACAGAAAAACATCAGAGATTTGGAATGGTTGTTTCCCTCTGCCAGGAACTCCTGTGAACCTGACACTGATTTGACTGATATAATCTGCAAATCTGCAGATTATAAACTCAGTTATAATCAGTCAGAATCCATGCTGAGCTCTGAACCAATAGACAAGTACAGCAGAAACTGCAGCTTGCACGGAAAGCAGGGAGAATCCTACATGGGTCAGGTCAGTTTTTAAAAAATTGGGCACTTTTTAAAGGGTACATAGACAGACCTGACTACCCAGAGAGGACAAGCTCAGTAACCACAGCCTGGCCATAGAAACTGGACACGGGCAGACCTGGCTGCCCAGAGAGGACAGGCTCAGTGTCCACAGCCTGGCCATAGAAACTGGACACAGGCAGACCTGGATACCCAGAGAGGACAGGCTCAGTGTCCACAGCCTGGCCATAGAAACTGGACACAGGCAGACCTGGATACCCAGAGAGGACAGGCTCAGTGTCCAGAGCCTGGCCATAGAAACTGGACACAGGCAGACCTGGATACCCAGAGAGGACAGGCTCAGTGTCCAGAGCCTGGCCATAGAAACTGGACACAGGAAGACCTGGCTGCCCAGAGAAGACAGGCTTCCACTTCCAGGAAGGAAAAACAGAGCTAGAGATGCTCTTTCCGTTGCACTGCATGAAATACTCTGGGATTATACAAACATTCCTTCCTAAAATAACAAATCCGATCCTAGAATTCCCACACCTGCGAGAAGCAGAACAGCTTCCAATCCTATGGGAGGAGGAAACTCAGTAGAGCTGTGACCCCCTGTCTCAGCCCGAGGAACGGAGAGGGAGCCTCTCAAACAATAACACTGAGTCCTTGACCTGAATGTCTGTAAAGGTTTCCTAACTGAATGACTCTTTCCCTGGCAACACTGCAGCTCAGCAGTCCTGTAAAGGTAAAGGTAAAAATTAGAGGTTAAAACTAAAGGTAAAGTAACTTCAACCTTGCATGTCACCAAAAAAAAGCAAACTAAGCAGCTAAAACAAATCTTGATGGTCAATGAAGCTGGATGTGTGCAGCGGGCCTCAACCCTCTCCCCCTCCCTCCCTCCCTCCCTTTCTCCCAGTTCCTCGCGGAGGAAGAGAGCCGCCAGAAGGAGGAGCGGCTGAGCCTGCAGCAGAGTCAGGAGAGACAGCTGAGGGAGCTGCAGGAGCAGTGCGACTCCAACATCGCCGAGCTGCAGCACATTCAGGTACTGGACGTCCCCGCCCTCCCCGCGGGCGTCCCGGAAGAGTTTCCGCGCACGCTGAGAACGCAAGAGAGGTGTTCCCAGAGGAGGGCGCTGGCCGCCCGCTTGCAGGGAAAAGAGACCCCTGGGAAGAACTGCGATAAGACACTAACGTGCACGGGACGTCCCAGACCAGGCAGACGCAGGAGCGGGCAATGAGATTTAAAGGGTGCTACTACCCCCAGATCATGATGCTCTGAGGGCTGGGGTGCTCCTTACACCTTAATGAATCAAGCTCACTCGATCACCCCGTCAGATAGGCGCTGCACCTCTCTGTAAGAGCATAGGAACAGTTACAAACGAGAGGAGGCCATTAAGCCTAGCTCCTTTGGTAGTTAGCAGTTAATTGAGCTAAGGGTCTCAGCCAGGCATTCTTGAAAGAGACCAGGGTACTGGTCATCACCATGGCTGGGTAGCTTGTTCCACACTGCCACTGCAAGTCGACTTCTGGACTGACCGGGTCTTGGCACTTGCCCTTGAGCCCTCTAGTCGACACGTCTAAGGATTTTAAATACTTGCATCAGGGAAACTAGTGGCTGCACAGCACAACCTTTCTTGTAGCCTGCAAGCACCCTGTGATTTCTGGGGAATGATTGGTCTGGGACACCACATCAGGATGGGATAATGTGAAAGTCCATGCATTATGTAGTTGATTTACGCATTTATGCTCCACTTATGGGCTTAGGCGCAGAAAAAAAACTAGGAACAGGACACAGAGTCTGAGTTGGACTGCAGCACCATTTCTATTTGAAATGATCAACAACCTATTTAACTGCAAAGGTCATCTGATTCAGCGGTCAAAGGTGTTACACAACTGATGAGCTCAGGGTTCCTGCAGGACTGTGGCTCTCCCACACCCTGACACAAGATCAGTACCGGAAGAACCTGGAAGAACGCAAGCCATGCGGCTCAGAGGAGCGCTGGGTAACGGCCCTGTGTGTGTCTGTGTGTGACAGAACGAGAAGCTGCACGTGCTGGTGGAGTGGGAGAAGAAGAAGATCCGGACTCTGGAGGAGGAGCACACCATGGAGCTGCACGAGTGGAGAGAGAAGCTGGCCTGCAGGAAGGAGGTGATGGAGAGGGCTACCGGCAGGGAGGAGAGGGAGGGAGAAAGGCTTGGAGAGAAGGAGCGGGAGAGGGAGAGAGAGGGCTCACTGAGGGTGGAGAGGAGGTGAGAGAGGAGAGAGGGTGGAGAGGGGGAGCGAGATGGGGTAGAGGGTCAGGGAGGGAGCTAAGGGGAAGATCATGAGGAGGTGAAGGGTGGAGAGACGGAGGACAGAAAGAAAGGGAGGGAAAGGAGGTGAGAGAGAGTGGAGATGGGTGGGAGGAAGAGGGAGAAGAGACAGAGGGTGGAGAGAGATGGAGTAGAGGGGGAGGGAGGGAGAGGAGAGGGCTAAGGGCAAGATAATGAGGAGGTGAAGGGTGGAGAGAGGGAGGAGAGGGGTGGGAGGGAGCAGGAGAAGAGAGATGGTAGAGAGAGATGGGGTAGAGGGGAGGGAGAGAGGGGGGGTGTGGGGGGTAGTAGAGGAGAGAGAGGGGGAAAGAAGGGAATAGAAGGAGAGAGAGGGGGATAAGGGAGAAGAAGAGGAGAGAGAAGCCCCAGTCAGCCTCTGAGCCGCCGGCGAGCAGAGGGAGGGGCTCTCTGACGCAGGCTCTGCTCCGCTCGGTGTGCCCCAGGTCCTGGAGGAGGATCTCGCCCGGAGGCGCAAGGAGAAGGAGCGCGCGCGACGCCGAGGAAGTGAGCCGGAATCTCGGAACGCTGGACGCCTCGCCCGCTTCCTCCCCAGTCTCAGCTTCTCCGGATAGCACTCCGGGATGTCTCTGCAGGCGCAAACGTGCACCGGGATGAGCGACAGAATTCCCAGCCCCGTCTCCACTCCCCGACAGCCAGGGACTGGAAACCCCAGCCTCGGACGTCCCGCTCCCCAGATGCAGAGCGGATTTGCTTTTGATATTTCACATTTTAATAGAATTTAAGAAAATTGGCTGTGGCTTTTCAAACTATGTTCAGGAAGTGGAAAGTTCATGGACATTTCCTAAGACTGATCCCCAAAAAACAGTGTAATTCCACTCTTTACAGAGGGAATGATCCATGCCGGGGCATTGGGCAGATGTCAGCACTGTGGAATGGGAATTCCAGATAGTCTGTGGCTGCAGTGGAGGAAGGAATACCCAGGATTCCCAGCCCACAGACTCGTTACCTTTGGCAGAGGTGTTCCTGGTTCCTGCATGACTCCCCACAATCCCCGTCTCCAGTCCTCTATAACGGGTAACACTCTGGCTCTAGAGTCAGGGCAGAAAATGTCACATCTAAGTGACATTACTCAATGGATTCCATTCACATATTAGGACTGGGATATAAATGTGATATGCAAGCTCTACAGCATATTAGACATACTACGCACCAGCTGCCAAACAATATACTGGATACCTACCATATATATCAACTGTACAATATGTCCACCTGGTATATTTAATGTACTGTACTCTCCCTGTTTGTAAACTACACACCTCATGTCTATATATACAGTGCTGAGAAAAGGCTGTAAGCCACTTTGGCTGGTCCATATTGTGATATTTTAGGCCATTGCTCCAGGTCATACCACACAATTTCAAAGAGGTTAAGGTCCAGACTTTGGCTTGGCCAATACAAACAATGACATGTCTTCTTCTTCAGCCACCCTGCTAATACGTTATAGTCCCAACTCCGTGCTTGTCGGTCGGGATGAGCTTCCACTGTTAGAAGGCAGTGTCTGGTTTTCACTGGTCTCTCACTGTGGCCAAAAACTTCAGCCCTTAACTCATCTGGCCAGAGGACATTGTCATTGACATTGTCATTGACATTGACATTGACATTGAGGAGTCTTCCTGAGGGTCCAGGTGCTCTCGAGGAAGCAGTTTCTTCCTGGCTGTTCTCCCATGAAAATCACTCCCATTCCGGATGGCTGAGGCATGACGACTGACATCGTCCAGAGCGAGAGGGGCCTGCGGACCTTAATCATCTTTGCGTACTTCATGCACCATTGCATCTCTGAAAACACTGGACTGCTAAATATAAACATTATTGGTGACTTATGAAAAGAAGGGTGTCATGGCAGGAAATTGTCATTCCCATAAGGAAACTGGGGCTCGGAAACGTTTTCTTGGCACTGTAGTCCAGATTGCAAGCTCCAGCAAATACAGTACAATGTGCTGCAGCCTGGTGTGTATATAGTATACTGCAAAGGAACAAGTTAAAGGTTTATTCCATGCTGAAAGGAGAAGAAAGGAAACACAACGTTTTGGGTGTGAAGAAGAAGGCTCCACAGCTGAAACGTGTTTTCTTTCTTCTCTTTTCAGCATGGAATAAACCTTTTACTTGTTCCTTTGCAGCCTACGCATGCTGACGCAGCTACCCACCTGAACTGCTATATAGTATACTGACATCTATAAACTACACTCCTGTCGACATATAATCTATATAAACACCATGCTCCTGGTCTATGTCTAATATATATTGTAAAGCTCCTTCACATTTAAGATGGTGTATACCTATTGTCCACCTGGGGTGCGTGTGATATACCGACACATGCTGTCTACAAACTATACACATCTCAATATATTCTATACAGTATACAGTGCCATTTTTCCTGGTTTATGTGATGGATAAGATACTGTATTGTATTTCACAGAGCTCCTGCAGATGTGTTTAAAATTACCAATAGCAGTCATTGGCTCCTTTCTTACTGCACATTTCACCTCTGTAAATAAGACGGTCCTGTACCCTAAATGAAACAATAAACACATTTTCAATAAATAAACCGCCAGATTAAAAAAAAACCCCTCCAGGGCTGCTCGGATTTCTGGGCTGTCGGTCAGACAGACAGTTGCGCAGGTGATCGGACGCACAGGCGCACATAAGCAATAAACGCCTTTCCACCCCCCACCCTCGCCTTCTTCAATCAAAGGTCGTTTCCCAGAACCATTCCATAGTTCTAAGTAGCGGCCTTTGTTTCAGATAGATAGCACAACAGGTGCTGGGGAAAACCCCGCGATGGCGGAGTCCGTCCGGTCCGTCGCTTGGTTCCGGAAAATTCTGCCCGAGTTTGTCCTGTCCTTACCGAAACAAACTTAGACCCCTGGAAAACGCCCGGTGAGATGGAGGCACGCTGTCTGTGGCGTACCGAGACGTGCACAGGGAAATGACAGTCCGAAAAAGGATTTCGGACTGTCGGCAGGGGGTTTAGCACAGCTTCGAGGGTCCAACGAAGACAGCAGGACTTCACCGGAAACAACTCACTGGGAGACCTTTCCTGAAAGCAACATCGCGGAATCTTCCTTCATTCGGCGTTTTAGTTATCTAATGTAATTATTTAGCTTATTTATTGCTTGACATGCGATAAACAGCAAGGTCAGAATAATTAAAGAGACGATTTTACCTACAGTGTGTGTTCGATGGCGTGGAGTAGAGTAGGAGAGTCCCGTGTCTAGCAGTGCGTGGTTTCGGCTCTGGGCTCCAGCCCTCCACTCAATAAAGAAAAAAAAACCCTTATCACCTGCTCTTTTGAAAACACTACCAGTGTTAGATCAATTAGGCTGTTCAAATCTACATATCCTGTAAATGACTGGTGCCCTGTCTGGGATATATCCTTTCCTTAGGGCCATTGCATGCTGGGACAGGCTCTTAGAAAACGGTTAGAAAATGGATGGACGTACAAATCACCTTTTAATATCTGTTTAGCTTCCTATCTGTGCCTGTCTTTGTCTTCCTATCTGCCTTTCCACCTCTGTCTAGAAATCTGAACTGGCATAGGTACAGAGTAATGAATGATATGCACAGTAATAATATATATTGCTACAGTATATACTGTACATATAAACTCTTCCAACATTTATCACGTCTTCTTCTTCTTCACTTTTTCCTGACCTTGTTATTTTCTGCTGCATTCCCAAGGCCAGGGAAATATGTGCTTGTGACACACACACACACACACACACACACACTCTCTGCCCACTCCCCAAACTGCTCTGATCAAACCCTCTGGAATCTGTCAACGTGACGTCTCTCCTGCTCCAAACAGGCGCTAACCTGTGCTGCCTGGGACACCCCCCAGCCTCGCTGGCGCGCCCATGTTTCCACAGAACCCTGCCGGATGTCACTGGTCCTCCCCTCTCCCCTTCCGTGCCCTTTCCGAAGTGTTCAGTCTGAACCAGCAGTCGTGTCAGAACAACGCCGCCCCCCTTTTTTCTTTAAATCCCAGATTATGTTACAAATTCCGATGTATTTGTTTTGGTGTAGATTTGCGGTCGGCAGAAACGTGTCAAGTGAGTGCATCATCACAGGAGCCGGTCCAGGCTCCCTCGGAGCGTACTTCAGGACCCTATGCAGACGGTCTTTTTTTTACAAAATATTCTTTATTCCGTATGGACATCTCAAAAAGGAAAAACATTCTCACACAAAATAAACATTGCATGCAATAAAACATTCTGTCCAGTGGTGATTGTCCGTTATCAAGCTGTGCAAGTGGGGGTGGATTTGCGCAATTAAGAGACTCCCTCCAAGCCCTACCACTTGCTATTGTCCATTGTCCTGCACAGGGCCCTAAATCCTCTCCAGCGCTCCCTTGCCGTAGGGAAACCCCATTTGGTGACGTTGTGGTTCATCCTCCTTCTGAGGTCCGCTATGTTGTGCCGGATGAGAGTGTTCCTGGCGTCCCACAGGCCTTTTTTTGTGAGGGACAGCAGCAGCCCCAGTAGGAACAGTATAATCCGGAAGTAAGTGGAGAAGGACATCAGGGGAAGGGGGGCTGACAGACAGGGGGCCAGGCACTCCGAGCACCGGACTCAGACAGTCAGGATGCCGTGATGAAGCCTATGCCATCGGGTCTCTCCTGGACCGGCTGGTAGGCGGACTTCTGGGCGTCCATCTCCCAGTGCTGAGCCCGGAATATCGAGAGCGCCAGGCTTAAATAAGGAGGGGCAAAACAGGGGGACAGGTGGAAGTAATCAGGTGAAATACGAAAGAGCCGGGGCGCCCCTAAGAGGAGGGATTATGATCGTGACAGGCCTCAAACAGATTGAAGGTGTGAAGGGCTGGGATTAGTCAGAGTGACAGTTCTCCGTTTCCTAATCCCCGTTCCCTTCAGCCTGTCCCTAAACAATCCGATGTTAAGAGCAGGTGTCTCCCCCGTGCCTCCGCAAAAACATATGACTGAGAGCAGGAGTCTTGGAAGACAAGTCCAGAAGAGAAATGAGTTTGAATCTAGATGTGATCCCATAATTCTAGTCCCTTTGACCATTAGTAGCTCATCGAACCCAGGATCTCATTCAGCGGTGTCTTGAAAGAAGCCAGGATCTGGGCTCCACCAGCACGGCTGGCTAGTGGCCCAGAGGGACCTGTTGGAGTTGCCTCGGCCCCCCGTGTCACCTGCTGCTGCACTGAACCGCGAGAGCAACGCTAGAAAAGCACAACCGGAAGGAATTCTTGAGGTTTTCCTGAAATGGCCAAAAGAAAGTGTCAGCTCCGGGAACCGGAAATCTGCTAGAAGAGCCCAGTGCTGGTTCAAAAGAAGCATGAGCTCTTGGTTTTGTCTGAAAAAAAAAACATGGACTTGTGAGAACAATACTGTATAAAAAGGAAAATTTGCTCTGTCCGTCTGAGGAAGTGACGAGAGAGAGGAAAGCAGTAGTCGTAGTTTGATTTTTACTTCTTCTTGTTTTTTTTAAGTAGAGTTAGATCGGAGACTAGTGGCACAGTGAATACGTTTTTAGTTTTCTACAGTACTTTAAGTTGCTTTGTTATTTTTTTCCTTTTCCGCTTGAGAAGACCTCTGTAATCGGTAAGCTCATTGTTTTCTCTTTTCCCCTGCTCGCTTAGCCCTCCTAAGTATCGCCATATAAATCCTGTTCTGCTTTAAATCTGTGATCCCTATAAGGCTTCTAAATAAAGAGTTTGTTGCTTTCCTCCTGGGAAAAACTAAGGTTGCTGCTGGAAGAGGCGTTAGTGGGGCCAGCAGGGGGCGCTAACCCTGCGGCTCATGTGGGTCCTAATGCCCCAGTATAGTGACGGGGACACTATACTGTAAACAGGCGCCGTCCTTCGGATGAGACGTAAAACCGAGGTCCTGACTCTCTGTGGTCATTAAAAATCCCAGGGTGTTTCTCGAAAAGAGTAGGGGTGTAACCCGGTGTCCTGGCCAAATTTCCCATCGGCCTTTATCAATCATGGCCTCCTAACAATCCCCCTCTATAAATTGGCTTAATTACTCTGCTCTCCTCCCCACTGATAGCTGATGTGTGGTGAGCGTTCTGGCGCACTATGGCTGCCGTCGCATCATCCAGGTGGGGCTGCACATTGGTGGTGGTGGAGAGGAGTCCCCATTACCTGTAAAGCGCTTTGAGTGGAGTGTCCAGAAAAGTGCTATATAAATGTAAGCAATTATTATTATTATTATTATTATTATTATTATTATTATTATTATTATTAAAAGCTTGCCTCTCAGATCTGACCTTATCTGGCCAGTTAGGGTCGCCTTTGGAGCCTCTCCAGAGGAATTAGCCTTGCAGGAGCACTGGGAGGACTACAACAGCTCT
Source organism: Lepisosteus platostomus (assembly GCF_059453375.1). Classification (NCBI taxonomy): domain Eukaryota; kingdom Metazoa; phylum Chordata; class Actinopteri; order Semionotiformes; family Lepisosteidae; genus Lepisosteus; species Lepisosteus platostomus. The sequence continues at coordinate 13,181,702 of NC_142613.1, forward strand.
GCCCAGGGGTTTTAGGGTTTGTGCCCCGCAGGGGCAGGAGACTCAGTAGTGCCAGGGAAGTGTCCTTCTCCAGGTAACTCCTGTGCTTTGCTAGTTGAGCTGCAACAAAGGCTTCCAAGGACAAACCCCCTGGTCTTGACCCACAGGGTAGAGTGAGTCCGTGGGCCTGACAGAAGGTTGTTCCATACTCCCACATCCCTTGGTGTAAAGACGTGCCTCCTGTTCTTGGTTTTACGCAGTCTTCCCTGTAGTATCCACTGGTGTTTCCTCTGCTTGGTGTTTCACTGTTTGCTCAGAAGAAGTCCACAAGGTAGACCTTTTTGATGCCTTTGAGGATTTCGCATGATATCATTGTTGTGACACGTGTGTTTGAATAAACTAACCACCTTTATGTGCACCCCTGCTTCCTACAACACAGGATCGTGTGCATCTGCCAGCCCTTCTTCCCTATAGAGAGTTCACTTCCCAGGGATAGAATCCGAGCAGGTTTCTCCCGGTCTTGCCCAATCTTCAGTATCGGGCCACAGAGGAGCAATAACATATCAATCAACCAATCAATCAATCGTTTATTGAGGTCTATAAGGGATATAGTGCCCTTTGCATCAGCTTTCTACAGAACCGCCCAGCGGTTGACAGTGTTGCATAGGAACAGCAGGCCACGTGGGCAGAGGGGAGAGGGGGTCTGGAGACATGTGATCTTTACCAGCATACTAAATGAGTTGAATGTCCATCTGAGGCCCCTGAGAGCAATAGGGTGTGGGCGTGTTCATTGCACACGATCACCAAAGTGCTCTGCTGACCACGACTCCTGCTTCAGCGGTCAAAGCGAAATTGTTCCAAGGGTTTAGAAATGGGAGAGTTATGGGCAGCTCACGTCATCTGATACTCTGCGGCTCTCCATCTCCGGAGTGGGGCTGCCTTATCCAATAACAGCAACACATGATCCATTTACTGCGAAAGCCCATCAATCGTCATCAGCCTGAAGCAAGGGGAAGGATGCACAGATAACATGCTCACTCATCAGGGGGGTGAAAGGATATCACCAGGCTGTGCAAACCCATCAGTTAAGTCCTGCGCTCCCAGGAGACCCCTGTGTTTGCTGCTTTTCATGCCAACTGGGATAGGCTTGCTCTTTTATACTTTTTTCTGCACTCAGGCCTTGGTTTCAAAAATACCTTAAATACCTTGTCCAACAAATTAGGAATTTGCTACTTTATTTCTGTCTAATTGGCTCTTAAAAGATAGCTATTAGGAACGTTAAATTAGGTGATATAATATTAGGAATGACCCTGAATCCCACACTCCCACAGTGTCTGATTGTTCTCTTTCTAAATGGGTTGATAGCAATTACAAACTCTTCTCCTAGAACACAGATGATACTGTAGTAGCAAAACCCACAGGCCAGGCCGCAAGGGTCTCTCACCCAGGACCAGGGCTGTCAGTGAACGATGTGTTCCCTTGGCACATCAGCACAGTGGCTCAGAGAAACAGACATCCTGGGAATAGCAACACAGGCCAGGAAAGCTATTACAGATCCCTGCTAAATTAATACAACACCGTTTCCGGAAGCAAACAGTCATCCCAATCTGCAAGTAGTAGTGAGTGTAGTTTCAGTTACATATCTCCAGAGATCTCTGCATTTCTTTGACACTGAAGTCACGTACACAACACCAGACACGGAATGGAGCAGACACAAACACCCCAGTACCCTGTATGCCTTGGCTTTGTGCATCCTGCAGATCCTGACACCAAAGAAAAAGAAAAAGAAAAAGGATTCGTGTCGGAATTTACCATATAATGCTCTCACACCTATCACACAGTCTTTCAGACTGAAAGGAGATGGAGAATGAGCTTCATCGACATGGCTGAAACAATGATGCTGCTCTCGAAAGCTTGTGAGACATTGAGCACATAAGATGCTTGAGCTTTTCCCGGACATGTGCCCCAAGGCACAGCCCATCTTGGGGAGTGTCTGATTGGTCCACCCAGCAGGACACACCCCCAACAGACAGCAGTGGAACACACAGACTGTCAGCCTGCAACTCAAAAGCACAGAGATGTCGGTTCTCACAGACTGAAGCGTGGTGCAACTAATAAGACAGGAGGCAGACAGACAGGAAAGCCAGCGCTGATGTGCAGCCAGCCACTGCACAGTAACAGGGCTTGAAGGATAAAGAGAAAGTCTCAACAGTTCTTTCAATATTTGGAGAATTATCCCTTGCATAGCAAGCACCGGGACAGGAGACCTCCAGGGAACACCAGTCTGCTGCTGGACGTGATGGGGACAGTGTGCTACAGGATGTGCCAACATCCAGATAAGATGTTACCAAGTCAGCTCTTGGGAGCTAGGCAAGGCTGGGCCTGGTCAGTACTGGGACAGGACACCTCCAGGGAAACCAGGTCGCTGCTATCAGTGATGTTAATGGACCAGCAGGTGGTGACAAGTTCCACTCTTTACAGTCTGACCTCCTCTCTCCTCCACCAGTGGGGCTGCACTGGCAGTGGCTATTGCACAGAAATACTTTAAATGAGGCTTAAACTGTCTGAGAGACTAAACAGACAGAAGATACCTATGGTAGGGCCTTACTGTACAGACTGAAGTGGCAGGTTATGGTCTTTCTTTACTGAACACAAAGTGTACAGACCTTTCCCCTAGATGGCAAGAGCACATGTTTCTCCCTAATCTGCTACCGCCTGCAGTGATACTAGAAGTACAACCTCCTGGCCTTCCCCGGTGGTACAAACCGACCCATTCCCACCCCACGACGCACCCCATACTGCCTGGAAAGATGGCAAAGAGCTCTTAAATCCCAGTCTCCCCCAGTCCAATCCGTCTCCCAGCCCTAGGGGGTATTTCTCTCAGCTGTCCAAGGTCACGTCCCCCTGCTGCAGTATCCATTGCGTGATGTGGCCGTGCGGGGGTCTGTTTCATGTCCCTCTCGGTGCAGGCTGTGGGGGAGATAACTCCGCGCTGGCGGGACTGGAGACAATGTAGTGATTGTGGAGCCTGTGTTACTGACAAGAAAGCATGTGTGACTTGTGTTGTTATTATTAGAAGTGCCCTGGCAGTTTCTCCCTGTCATCTGACATTTGCTGCAGGATAGGGGAATTTTTCCATTACTGTTTTTAGGGGGATTTTAATTTTTGTTTTTTTTTCTTTATTCATTTTTAGGTGAAACCACTTCATTTGAGCCTGGTTTTCACAAAAGTGAGTGCTGGACGTGATGGGGACCAAAATGGGTCCAAAATGCCTCATATTACTGCTAGTTTGTACTGAATAGCGTCATTGTTTAAGCTTGGTCACTCTGCACACATGACTCTGTTCCTGCTGTTTTATGTTACTGCTGATAAGGGCATCGGACGGGCAGCATGGTGGCGCAGTGGTTAGCAATCCAGCCTCAGGGCACTGGGGCCCTGGGTTTGATTCCTGGGGCACTGTCTGTGTGGAGTTTGCATGTTCTCCCCATGTTCACGTGGGCTTCCTCCCACAGTCCAAAAACATACTGGTAGGGTCACTGGATTCTGGGCACACTGGCCCAGATGTGAGTGTGCGTGTGTCTGTATTTATATCAGTGCGCCCTATGATGGACTGTACCCCACCTTGGGCCCACGGCCCTGAATGGGATGAAGCCGTTAGAAAATGGATGGGGGATAATATCATTATCATTATCAAGCAGCAGTGGAGAGGCTGCTTTCTGTTTTTCTGCTTCTAAATTATTGAACTCACTACCACTTTTTATTAGGCAGTCAGGCTCGGTACACTGCTTTAAAAAAATCTTTTTAATGTAGCTTTTAGTTTAAATGGTCCTTTGTTCTTTCGATTGATCTTTCTTTTTTATTGATCTTTGATTCTTCTTATTTTATTACAATTGCCCTCATTTTTATTTCTTTTTCAAGCATAAATTGACATTTATGTTGCTTTACTGTATTACTGTGTTCTCCTTTACAACTTGAAAGTATATCTCTTAATTTTAAGATTTTATTTTTAAGCTTGGTTTGTAAAGCACTTTGAGCTGCCATTTGTATGAAGGGTGCTCTATAAATAAAGTTAATTATTAGGATTATTATTATTTTTATTCACTAGCTACAATATTTACTGCGCTTAATTATGGATTATTTAAATATCTGCATTATTCATCTATTAGCTGAGCACCTGCAAAAATGGGTATGAACTCCCTCTGGCAGGGTGGCCATCCTGGATGGAGTCTGTACCTGTCTGGTACAGGAAAAGGAAGGAAATCCAAGGAACAGCTGTAAACAGCTGTGTGACTCAGGAACTCGCTGCCACATTTTAAACTGCGGCTTGCATTCCAGATCTTGGATGCAAACGGTGAGCAGAAAATGAATTTCAAGAATAAAAAAGATATGATCCTAGGACCGATTTCACTTTGCCAGGGGGAAAAGGCTTTCAAAACCGAGAACAGGAGGTACTTCTTTACACAAAGGGTTGTGGGAGTGTGGAACGGGCTGCCCCGTCACATTATCTGATACTGAAAGCTGATGCCTTGGCCAATTTCAGGACACTGATCCATCATCGGGAGATCAGCTATGTGAATATTGGTTTCGCAAAGTGAAAGAAATTAATCTGGGAGACCGTGCGTATTTCCGTACGAATCACAATTAATATTTATCGAGTAATTCTCGCTTCTTTGTTTTAACAGAAAGACGTTTAGGAAAGTTCGCTTCATTTACTGACTGAACCGGCCCCGTTCTAGAAAATCCTATACTGGATTGCCTTATCAGGATAGTCCGTGGCCTATGTCCTATGATAAAAGATACTTGGAGCTGTATAAGGGGCCCTTATAGACGTTTTAATGCTGAACTCTGCTACACAATAAACTAATTCACGCTCCGTTTATTGCTTCCAGTTTATTGTTAAAAGACGGTGCTATTCAAGACTATCGCAGTCACAGTACCGGCCAAGCTGCTTTGGTGGGTCAGTCGCTCGTCATGTGTGCCGCTCGCTCGTTGCCAATAGCAGCTTGTGTCGGACACTGCGGAGCGGTCCAGATAAGGTGAAGTTTCCTTTGATTTCCATGATGGGCCAAGCCGTGTAGTTCGATTGGCGCCTCTTCCTAAAACAAAGGGGACGTTTTGCTCCTAACAGCAGATTTTTGGCCACTGACTGGAAACAACACACCCATGCGGGTTTGTGTTCCTGCGGAATGTAGTTTAAGCGACTGATCTCCGACGCTTGCGCACCCCAGTCTGTGTACGTGTGTGTGTGTGTTTGTATTTTGGGAGGAGTTAAGCGTGAAAAAAACATTGAAAACAAATAATGTCGATTCATACCGGGGGACCGTGAAATTTCTCCTTGAAAGAAAATGAAAGAGTGAAAAGTGGGAGCCCCAGAGGCGCGTTAACACGTCGTGAACCCCGGGTCCTGCTGTTTTTTTCCGTCCACTTGTAAGTGTGGCGACCCGGGAATCGGTTTTCCCTCTAGACGGGATTAATCCCACCGCAAGTGTCAGAGCCGGGAAGCGGGCGAGACTCCTCCCCCTCGCCTGTCGCTGCTCAAAACCAGCCTGCGCTCCGGCCAGCCGTCATTGCGATCGCACTGAGACAGCAGCGGCATCAGACAAGCGCCGCAGAGACACAGACACAGCCAGGGCGGTGCCAGAGCACTACATACAGTAACTGTACAGGAGATAAGGTAGGCTTGAGTGGGTTCGGTATTTAGCTATATATGCGTGTTAGGTCAACGACAGCTTCAGACAGAAGGCAAATCAACCCTTTGCAGTCTTTTCTCGGCTACTTCAATCTCAGGATAAACTGATGTTGTTTTAAAAAAAAGTTACGTGATTGGTATATGCTGGTAAATTTGCGGCACGATGTGTTGACAGCACTTATATTTACTGTAGACCAGTGTCATAAAATCTCGGGTTTAAAAATGTAGAGAGGTGATCTCATTAGCTCCCAATGGTGGAGAAGCGGTATTCAAGAGATCGGAGTGGGTTGACGAATACCCAGGGAAATGTATTAACGGCAGCAGAAACGTCCATGTCCCGCATTATCCGATAATACGAACATCATATACTCCACACAGAAAGGATGGGAACATTTTATCTCCCCCTCAGTGTAGTACCGGGCAGAAACCGACTGTTTTCGACGTGCGCAGCGCCATTTTAAACTCCAGCGTCAGGGATGTACAGTAGGATGCGATGCGCGGTAGAGCGGAGCTCAAAGCGAGGAAGTAACGGTCGCGCTCGAGCGAGGATAACTGGCCGCTCGGGGCACCACGCCACGAGCCGAAGCTGTTCTGAAAGCCCGTGTTCCGCGCGCACGGAGCGCGCGCACGCCATCTACACAGACAGGCGCAGGTGCCGCCGCCGGCGCGCGGACCCGGGCGGGGGGGGGACACGGGCGCGCTCGTGCGTTCTAACATATGTGCGGTAGATCAGCGTAGATGGAGACAAGGAAGGGCGGGGGCGAATTTCTCCACCCCAGGATCGGGGGTTGGAGTAGAGGTCTGCACGGGCGTGAAATTGAAGCCCGACCCGACCGAGCCCGAATGGTACTGCCCAATCTGAAAGCCGAACCCTAAATCGGTCACTCTATTCCTCTCAGAGCGAGTAGACACAGGTGCACACACACACAGACGGATTCTGTGTCGGCTGCTGTGCGCTTGAGTTGATAGAAAATCCCGTGCGCCGAGAAAAAACTGGTATTTTATCAATCTGTAATACTTGTGAAAGTGGGGAACGGCTGATATCCGTTAGCTAGGCACTGTAGGCTCTGTTACACACATACGAGAGAGAGAGAGCGAGAACGGGCGAGCGCGTTACGAATTTCTTCTAATAAAAATACATTTAAAACATAAAGTAATAAGAATTCATTTTCACTTAGAAGAAAACAAGTTGTACGTGTACGAAGTTGTACGTGAAAAACCGACCTGAACCCGGCCCGAAACCCGATACTTGGGGTCGGGTAGCAGACCTCTAGGTTGGAGTAGAGTAGACAGCGCGTCGTCACTGGGCACTGAACTCGGAACACTGGAAAACGAGAAAGCATTGAATATTAGTATAGAAACACAAATAGTTCACACCCATAGATCTGTAATTAATCGTTACAGGTAGTGCCACTGAAAGACGGTTTTAAAAGGGCATGGAGTTTGGGTGGCTCTATGGATAGTGCTGCTGCCCATTGGATCCTGGGCTCAGGTCTAGTCCTGGGTGCCTGTCTGTGTGGAGTTTGCATGTTCTGCTGGAAGGCTGTGTGGGTCTGTCATGTGCTCCAGCTTCCTTTTTTAGACATGCGGTTTAGGCTGATGGGTGTGTCTGATGCATCTCTGCGTGCGCATGTGTGTTTCTGTGCGTGTGCGTCTGTGCGTGTGAGCATATCTGTGTGTGCAATCGTGTCTATGTGTGTGTGTGTCTCTGTGTGTGCAATCGTGTCTGTGTATGTGTGTTTGTGTGTGTGTGTCTCTGTGTGTGCAATCGTGTCTGTGTATGTGTGTTTGTGTGTGCGTGTGTCTAGTCTGCTGGGTATCCTGGCTTGTGCCCTCTATCTCCTAGGTGAGTCTCCAGTGCCCCCAGGCTCAGGGGTTGCTGATCTTGTGCACGACAAAAAAGTGAAAGAGAAATGAGTCCTTATACCTGACATTCATTTACAGTATGTGTATTTATCCATGGCTAATTAATCTGCAGAGGGTTGTACATTAGTCCACGTTGTCCGCTGGTTATTCAGGATCTGATATTCTCACCTGTTCAGCCCAGTTTGTAAAGGCTGCAGCCTGTCCAGTTCATATTTCTGCCCAGCTCCGTTCCTGACCTGCCTCCTACAGTAGGTCGTGTCAGGTGTTCCCCTGCCTGGGCCTGATGAAGGTAACACTCCGCGTCACAAAGCCCTCTGGTAATCCCAGGACATCTTGAGGGGATTGTGCAACCTTTTGTTTTTCTTCAGGACAAAAATACCTTGTGAACGCAAGAGGAAAAACCATCCTGCGCGTTGTGTAGTGACATTGTGTGTGGTGCCGTTAGTGTGCGTTGTGCAGAGACACTGTGGGTGGTGCCCTGTTATTTTGCGTTGTGTAGAGACACTGTGTGTGGTGCCCCGTTAGTGTGCGTAGTGTAGAGACGCTGCGGGTGGTGCCCTGTTAGTGTGCGTTGTGTAGAGACACTGTGGGTGATGCCGTTAGTGTGCGTTGTGTAGAGACACTGTGGGTGATGCCATTAGTGTGCGTTGTGTAGAGACACTGTGGGTGATGCCGTTAGTGTGCGTTGTGTAGAGACACTGTGGGTGATGCCGTTATTGTGCGTTGTGTAGAGACACTGTGGGTGATGCCGTTATTGTGCGTTGTGTAGAGACACTGTGGGTGGTGCCCTGTTAGTGTGCGTTGTGTAGAGACACTGTGGGTGATGCCGTTAGTGTGCGTTGTGTAGAGACACTGTGGGTGATGCCGTTAGTGTGTGTTGTGTAGAGACACTGTGGGTGATGCCGTTAGTGTGCGTTGTGTAGAGACACTGTGGGTGGTTCCCTGTTAGTGTGCGTTGTGTAGAGACACTGTGGGTGATGCCGTTATTGTGCGTTGTGTAGAGACACTGTGGGTGATGCCGTTATTGTGCGTTGTGTAGAGACACTGTGGGTGATGCCGTTATTGTGCGTTGTGTAGAGACACTGTGGGTGGTGCCCTGTTAGTGTGCGTTGTGTAGAGACACTGTGGGTGATGCCGTTAGTGTGCGTTGTGTAGAGACACTGTGGGTGATGCCGTTATTGTGCGTTGTGTAGAGACACTGTGGGTGATGCCGTTATTGTGCGTTGTGTAGAGACACTGTGGGTGGTGCCCTGTTAGTGTGCGTTGTGTAGAGACACTGTGGGTGGTGCCGTTAGTGTGTGTTGTGTAGAGACACTGTGGGTGATGCCGTTAGTGTGCGTTGTGTAGAGACACTGTGGGTGGTGCCCTGTTAGTGTGCGTTGTGTAGAGACACTGTGGGTGATGCCGTTAGTGTGTGTTGTGTAGAGACACTGTGGGTGATGCCGTTAGTGTGCGTTGTGTAGAGACACTGTGGGTGGTTCCCTGTTAGTGTGCGTTGTGTAGAGACACTGTGGGTGATGCCGTTATTGTGCGTTGTGTAGAGACACTGTGGGTGGTGCCCTGTTAGTGTGCGTTGTGTAGAGACACTGGGTGATGCCATTATTGTGCGTTGTGTAGAGACACTGGGTGATGCCATTATTGTGCGTTGTCCCCATGTATGCGTAGATTTCCTCCAGGTGCTCTGGTTTCCTCCCACAGTCCAAAGACATGCTGCTGGGTTAATTGGCTTCTGGGAGTACTGGCCCTGGTGCGAGAGTGTGTGTTTGTGTCTGTGTGTTCCCTGTTCCCTGTTCCCTGTGATGCACTGGTGTCCTGTCCAACACCCTGCGTTGTGCCCAGTGCTTGCTGGGATAGGCTCCGGCTACACCTCGGCTCTGAATTAGGTGAAGGGTTAGAAAATGTGCAATTACTTCCTTTTTACCAAAACACACAAAGATGTCAAGAATAGCACAACTTACACATAACCAGAGAAAACATGACTGTGGTTAGCAAAAAAGCAGTACCACAAATATTGGTTGTAGCACCTCTTATGAAGAAGCAACAGTCAGACAGAAACAAAGGAAAATGCAAGCAGAGGAGAAGTGTTCAGCCGCTGTGGTAGAGGGCTGTGGGATGCAGGAACATGACATGACACAGAACTGGGCCAGGCTATAACTGTCCCATGCCCTGCAGAACATGTCCGAAGACGCGGAGCCGTTTAAATGCAAATTCCACAAATCAGTCATTTCTACTTTTTGAAACGCTCTGCCTCTGAGGCTTTGATTCAGTCGTTCAGGTGAAACCATGCATGTGGCATATTTGCGGATGTTAAGGAGCCTTGAATTATTAACTTTCTGGCCGATTACACCCAGCAGGCACATTCAGCTGACAGAATTTACAAAGTTTGGAAAGCAGAGTGACTGAATGCCGCTGAACGCATATGTAGCAAGAGTGTCGATGAAGCAGTTAAAGTCTGGATAGTTCGTCTTATTTTGTCTGCGCTCACCTGCCTGTGTAAACTGGCTCAAAGACTGAAGGTCTGAAATATTCATCGGCTTGTGCTGGCTTTTCTGGAGCCACGTGAAACCTGAAATAAGACCTGCCTGGTTGACCATAACAGTTAGCATGAGGGTAGTCATGTTTCCACTGGTCCACTGGTCCTCTCCCAGAAGCCTCCTGGGCCAGTGGCAAGTGGAGGTCAGGAGTCCTCTCTGTGACCTTCGACCTCTCTCTCCCGCAGGTGGTGGGACGCTGCAGCCATGCTTCGCCCTGCCTTTCGCCTCTCCCTGTTGGCTCTTCTTCTGCTCCTGGGCCTGCACTGCGACCCCGCCTGGGGCAAAGGTCGTGGGGGGGGCTCCCGGGGAGGAGGGTCAAAATCCAGCGGCAGCAAGGGCTCGAGCTGGAACTTCGGCAAGAGCAAGACGGGCCAGACGGGCAGCACGGGGCAGACGCGCAACACGGGGACCGCCGCCGGGAAGCCCAATCCTGGGAGCTACCCCAAGCAACAGTACCCGGCGGGGGGCTATCCTCAGCAGTATCCCAACCAGAACCCTGGGGGAGCTGGGGCAAATCCTGGCGGCTATCCAAACCAGTACCCCGCTGGGGGGTATCCCAACCAGAACCCAGGGAGGGCTGGGGCAAATCCTGGCGGCTATCCAAACCAATACCCCGCTGGGGGGTATCCCAACCAGAACCCAGGGAGGGCTGGGGCAAATCCTGGCGGCTATCCAAACCAATACCCCGCTGGGGGGTATCCGAATCAGTACCCCGGGGGATACCCCAATCAGTATCCGGCCAGAGGAGGGGTAAATCCGGGAGGCTATCCGAATCAGTACCCAGCGGCCGGGGGATATCCCCACGCCTATCCAGGGGGAGCAGGGTATCCGGGGGGTGGTCAGGGATGGGGGCAGCCAGCAGGGTACCCCAACTGGAACCCGAATAATAAATTCCCGAGCCCGAGGTTTGGGGGTTACGGTCACGGGGGGGGAGGCTACGGGGCCGGCGGCTCCCCCTTCTCCAGGACCGCGCAGGACATGGGCTACGGCCCGTCGCACAAGTCCAAGGGCTTCGGGAAGAAGGCGGCGATGGCGGCGGGTGTGGGCGTGGTGGCGGGCATGGCGGTAGGCTACGGCTTGGGCCGCTTCCCCCGGCCCAACTTCAACTTCCACAGCCCGGAGGAGGCGCACTACTACAACCACTACATGTGGCGGCGCTACGGCTCGCGCTCCACCGACGAAAACGACTACGGCCGCGACTACCAGTACAACCCACCGCCACAGGGCTACGACAGCTTCATGGACAACTGCATGAAGAGGCCCGACCTCCTGCCACAGCCCGAGGCCACTCCCCCGCCGGCGAGTGACGGCCCCGCCCCCGGACACACCCCTGGCAACGCCCCCGGCAACCCCGGGGCCGAGCCCAACGGCACGCTGCCCAGCCAGGTGAATAACAGCACCGCCAACGGCACCCAGGCTGTGTCCGATGCCGGTTTGGCGATGCCCTCACCACAGGGCACAGGGCCTGACGGGGAGGGGCCAGGCATCCCGAGCCCCAGCCTGGAAGAGCAGGAGCAGGACGACAACGACACCGTGAGCATCATGGAGATAGGCTACCCGGAGCTGATCGAGCAGCTGAAGGTCCGCCGCTGCGTGGAGATGTACATCACCTACTCCGACAGCTACCTGCAGAAGCAGACAGACACCCGCGGTGCGCCCAACCCCAAGGGGGCGGGGACTCAACAGCTCCCCCTCTGTCAGGGGCTGGTACTGCTGGTCACAACCTCTCTCACGCTACTGACCAGCACCCTACTGCTGCAGTGATCCTGAAACGGAAAGAACAGTAAAATCAACCCCCCCCCCCCCCGACTAGGGGACCACACAGACTTCTCAGAGGGCGTGGAGCAGGGAGAGCAGCAGCGATGTAGAGAAGTTGCCCTAGCTAGCGTAAAAAAACCAACCCCTTTAGTTGGGATGTGGTTCTCACAGCTCCAGGCTTTTCAAGCCTTTTTAGCCTCCCTGCATTCTTATTGTTCTATAACCGAACTGGTGCATTCGTGCACGGGCTCCTCGTCTTCACCCCGAGAGGACAAGGGCAGCCCCTGCCCCTGAAACTACCGACAAAGCACCTTGTTTATGAAGCCTGCACTGTACATGTCTGTGCATGAATCCTAAAACAGCTACAGCATACACACTGCCCTGCAAAGACTTAGACCTTCTGCGTGCTCGCTCAGAGACATCCCAGCCATTTCGTTTCAAGCTCACAGTGAGTCCTGAGAGAGCTGCCTCTTCGCCTGTCAGCTCTCTGGAGGTGTGGAGAGGAATGGACCGTGTCAACGAGGGACACTTGACAGCGGGCCGATTAGATTGCTTGATGAACTTGATGGATGAGCTGCTAGAGTCCTTCATATCGGCTGCTCATGTATTGTGTACCTTGCGTGGCTTTATAACGATTCAGATCAATGTTAATTAGTGATCCCCCTTGCTAAACAGGCTAAACACAAGGAAATGTTGTTGCCGTGTAGTGCAGTAGAAGCCTCAATGGAGAGTGAGTAAATCGCAGATGCTCATATTTTGCTTATTTGTAAACCTACTGTAGAGAATCCTGAATGTGCTTTGTTGTCTAAGACTTCTGCAAAGCAGCATACTGGCTGTAGAAGAAGTACAAAGTTGATGTTAACCTGGTCTTTTAAAACCAGTTTGTACTGTTATGCATTGTAATTGAATTCACTGCTTTCGAAGAGGTGCCCAGGGCCTGTAGAAGGAGGGGGAGGGGTGGGCTCTGGGGTCAGCAGAGCAGCGGTGGATAAATACAGGGCCGGTCACTGTGTGCCCCAGACCCAGCAGCCTCCGGGGGGCGAAGCAGAGCCACCTCAGGCTCTTCTACCGAGCCCTCGTGGGTCAGGGGCCGCGTTCGGCGGGTTCTGAAACCCAGCTCCCTCTGGGCCGGGTCCTGCCCGCCGATGTGCCCCGAGCCCCAGCTGCCCACACGCCGCCAATCCCTGCAGGAAGTGCCCGCCGCCGTTGGATAGCAGAAGAAGCGCTGGTGCCCCTTCCAGGGTTTCGGACCCCTCTTCGATCCCCACACATTTCTGGGGCCCCCGCACGCTACCGACTGTTTTATTGCTCCGTTACATGTGGAAACCTGACGGATCAGCTGGTGATGTGCACTCAGTAATGTACCCGCCCTCAATGCGTCGCCCCGGCCGGTTTATCGGCGAGGCACTGGAATGCTGTGTGTGTGTGTGTGTGTGTGTGTGGAGAATGTGCGCACACACGTGAGAAAGTGTGTGTGTGGAATAACCCCCCCCACACACACACACACAGACCCAGTAGTGGCTGGCGGCCACCCTTCAGGGGGTACTGCCCTAGAGAAATGCAATGCACTGCCAGTTTCGTTGCACTTTTTAAGAAAAGGCGGATTAAAAAAAAAAAAAGGAACAGGTGGCAGGCCTGAGAGCCCGGGGGTTTATCTGCACACGTCCCCGTTTCCTTGGTTTCTCCACGGGGACGCAAGTGAAACCCACACGAGCTCGGGCCAGAGCCTGTTACTGGAAAAAAAGTGAGACTCTGCTCTTCACCTGGAGTGATAAGAGCTGAAAAAAAAAAACATTATCTGGCTTCTCTCCTCCGAGACTAGCAGGAATATTTATATTGTATTTATACAGATAGCTAGAAACCTGTGCACACAGCTTTCTACAGTAGTTTTCAGATCCCATCACTTGACCCCTAACAACTGGACATCCATTAATCATTGCCTCAAATCCATATTGGCATTCCAGATTATTTATGGGAAGACTAGATCAATTCCAGCTTGTGCCGAGATGCAGCTAACTTACCTTATAACAATAGCGAGCTGCATCTTCCTTAAAGTCAACAGCGGGAAGATGGATGTTAGTAGTTGGCTCCCTTATACTGAATCTTTTTGCATGGAAGTGAATCGAAATATGAATGTTCTGTACATTTGGCCTGGTTTCACAGGAACTGTTTTGTTCGACACCCTGTGGCAAGTAAAACATGTTCATACAGCTGTGGTGTAGCAGGTTTCCTTCTCTGTTTCCCTGTCATACGTATACAAATACTTGTTAACTATGTGTCTATAAATATTGCATGAACAAGAGAACCTGCTGAACAGTGCTGTTGGTAAGATGGTTTAATATGGCCTGCACAGCAGTGCTGCTCTGTAGGGGGCAGTGGAGAGTGACAGTGACTGTGGGGCTCTTTATTCGTAGTTGTGGGGGCTAGTAGGTGTTCTCGTTTCTGTGGAGGTTCCACCATGAGACCTCAGCTCTGCAGCGGACTCCCTGTGTGAGTTACTGAGCCCCTGAGCCTACTTGAGCCCTGTCCTTCAGGAGAGACCTGTCCCAGAGGTCCGCATGTGCAACAATAAGTCACTTAGCTAGAGACAAATTCTTGGTCTCCATTACTTAACAGCTTAAGGCATTGGTAATAATCATGAATGAGGTGCAAATCACCACCTGCCTTGTGCCGGCACCCGCAGGTGCTGTACGGAACCATATGGTCTTCTGGTGTGTGGTCCACCTGGGCTAGGAGTGGCTGAAGTGGAGCGGGGTTTTGGCTAATTAATCCAAGGTTACATGCTAGTTAGCAGTTTCCAGTTCCCCATAAGCCCCCAGGACCGTGGCTCTCCTGCTGTGGTTCTGTAGAACTCTGGACCCAGCACTCTCCTGTAGGGCCACAGGCAGAACCTGACGGATCAGGAAGAGACGAGCCATCCTCTCTTGCAGCGATGTAGTTGTAGGAGGCAGGTTGTCGCGTAACTCATTGACGTGACAAAAGGAAAACCGCTGGATCGGATTTTCTTCGAGCACGAGCCAAGCGGGCTTGCGAGAGGATGACAAGCCGACCGGTTCTGTGCCGCGCTCTCTGCTGCCCGCTCTCTTCGGGGTGCGCAGACCGCAGGCCAGCGGAGTAATCCTGCTTCCCTTTGGGCAAATTGGAGATGACTGAGTCAAGGACGCAGCCTGCAGTGCGGTCTACACCAGGTGCAGTGGCTGACCGCGAGCTGGCGGGCGAGATTCAGAACCCAGCGCAGCCTGGGCACAGGACGCCAAGTCCCGGTGAAACTAACCGGCTGTGGAGACCCAGAGGGACTGGAACAGAAAGGAAAAGACCTGGACCTGTTTGAAAACGGACAGCGGGTCCTTTGCAATACCAGGAATGCTGATTCTTTGTGAATACGCCCCCACACAGATAAACCCTTAGCGTTTGCATACTGGGCTGAATTTACACACTGTGTATGAGCTTGTAAGAGTCTTTTCTGATGCGTTTCCACTTCCCTCTGCCCACTGAGTGCACCCGCTAGCTTACTGCATATCTCTGTATATAATCGCAGTCAAACACAATAAAGGACGCTGTGGGTTTTCGGGAAACGCCTTTCCTGCTTGTTTCTTTAAGACTCTCCCAGAGGAGTCCGGAAGAGGTCGGGCTCAGCAGGTACTGGCGCCGACCTGCAGTCAACAAAGACTCCCATACGTTCGCAGCAGGACTGCTCGCACTAAAGCGCCCGTGTCAAAGGTCAGAGCGAGGGCACCTGGGAAGGCAAGGTGGAGGGAGCTCTAGAACACAACAGCAGGTACACACGAGAGGCCAGCTGGCCCTTCTAGCCCCAGTGGCAGGTAGAAACTTATGGATTCGAGATACCCAACCCGCTCTCTCTGGTAAGAAGCCAGGGTGTTGGCATTAACAACATGGCGGGGAAGCCAGATCCACACTCCTGCCACCCTTAGTGTACGTGCCTCCTGTTCTCGGTTTTAAATGCACTTGCACACAGTTTCCACCTGGTTCATGTTGCGGTATTGATTCTGAAGAACCCTGCTGGGAGGATGATGTCAGTTCTTCTGAGGATTTTGAATGATACCATGGCTGTATTTGAATGGGCCAACTATCTTTACATGGACCCCCATGTTTTTAATATATGAAACAATATTAATGTATTAATATACTTCAACCTGTTAGTGCAGGACATTCTTTCAATCCCCAGAATGCTTCTGATTTACCTTCTCAGAACTGATTACAGAACAGCAACATCTGTTTGATAATGTGGAGCAAAACTATACGTGATATTCTAAATGAGGCCTCACTAGCGTGCTATACAATTTTAACTTAACATCCCCCCGATTTCAATTCTATGCTTACCTATACATTCTAATGTTCTGCTTACCTTGGGTTCCCCACAGCGTCTAGAAAGCTTCTGTTCCTTTAACAGCTGATTCCCTCACATGAGCTTGCAATCTCGAGCAGGTGGATCTCGAACCCGAGCTGTCTGCTGGGTCTCGAGCACAGGCAGGCAGCTCTTTCCAGAATTTGTAACATTTGTCCCAACAGTTCCTGCCCCTTCTCCCATTCCCCCTTCTGCAGAAAAATTGATTATTAAAAGTTGTTCTTAGGCTAAAAGCCTAAATGGATACACCTCTTTCCAACACAAAGCTTTATTTTCTGCCAGATGTTCTCCGGGCCACTCTTATAGGAGCGAGTGGCCCGGATCGGTTCTCTGGATCAGTCAGCTGTGAAACACCATGACCAACTTGAACCTTGTCTTGGACAACGATGCACAACAATGAGGCCTTTATATCCCTCTTGTCTTCCTATACTGGGCTATCTCCCTCCATGTTCACTGCATCAGACTCTATAGTACTGGGCGACCCCAGTGCACTGTCACCTTGTGCCCACAAAGAGGGAGCAGTGAACTACACATAGGAAATGGGGTGATTTCCAGTTGTAACTGTTCCACCAATAGAACACAGTTAAATATCAGAGTGGTTAGTTTTAGCCAAAAGCAATCATGTTTTCACATGCCAGTCTGGTGCCCATTCACAGAGTCACATGTGCTGGTACATTCTGAATAAAGTGCACTGCTCAAGGATACAGCACCAGTGGCACCAGCTGGGATTTGCACCCACAGCCCTCTGGTCAGGAGCACAGAGTTCTGAAGGTAGGTCAACACTGACAGAGTCATGAAAACTCACCACTCTCAGGAATAGGATCAAAGACTATGGCATATTCCCAGGGTTAACTAGAATCTGAATTTTTTTCAAAAATTCATCGTCCAGTAAGTAAACTACTCTCTATATACAACATTCTTATTATTATACCATGTCTGCAAGAATTGTGTTTTAATTTGTACTTAATGTCTTTGTTATCCCATAAATAGTATGCATGAGGTGAGAAATTATCATTCCTAGATATTATGCCTGCATATTAAAGATGGATATAAGTAAAATCATGATTAATTTATCAAAATTCCACTTTAACAAAAAGTCAAGACCACCTATATTCTGAAAGACCAAATTTGGAATCGGGTTCCATATGGTGTTGTTTTTTAATATAATTTCTAATCTTGTTGGTTTTGAAGGTCACATATGAGGTATAACTCTAAGACGCTGAAGCCAACTTGTGTTTGGGACTTGACAAGAAGATGTTTTCTGACATATTAGGGTTTATTTGTCCATATACATTTATGACATCATCACTAATAAGTTGGGGAATGTCCAGTGAGAGTGCAGTACTATAAAAAATGTTTCCACATGTGTATTCTCCTGCCCTGCTGAATACAGTTTTTATAGAAATCGGCAACAAGCCAAGACGTCTCTTGAGGATCGTCCGTAATTATACCATCTCATCTCGACCGCTCTCCATGACGTCACTCCAGCGCCGTCTCCTCTGTGTGCACCCGGGAGACGTGTAGAGGATAGATCATGAACTGCGATCAGCCACAGCCACACACACACACAGAATCCTCATTCACAAGATCGGACCCGCTATCAGCCGCCTTTGCGCATTTCCAACCATTTTTCCGATCTTGTTCCGATAATGAGGAATCGATTTTGAAATGAAAGACTTTGGCGTGTGCTGCACGCCGCATACTCCTTGTCGTTTGCTATGCAAAGCAAAAACTCACCAAAACGCCTCCACGGAATTGCTTTCACCCCGCCTCACCTCAGTCGTGACCGTCTCACTTGTTATTAAGATAAGCGGTTCTAAATAATCTCCGATCACCTCCGCCACCGTCCTCCCGAAAGTCCCTTTCAATTAGCGCCAGACACCTGACTGAGTTTCAGCGGTGACTCGTCTCTCGCACTCATTGGTTAGGAGTGACGACACCGGCCTCTGATTGGCTGGAAGGGAAACCAGCACACGCGCGCTCCGAGCATGTCTTGCCTGTCCCGAAAATCCCGACACTGCACACTTTCTTCCCGTAACTGGAGTCCCACTGGAATCCTGTGATAATGTCTCTGTCCCCTCCCCAGGCCTCTCGGGAACAGTCCTCATTCAGGACAGCGTGCCCATGTGACACACGCACAGGTAACACGCGTGTGCACTGGGCCAGCGCGATCTCTCCTTTGTTTCGCGGCGCTGACATTAATAATTAAGAGATGTCAATTCAATCAGAAGGATGAATAATAAATGCCGTGCGGCGTGGACTGCTGGAATGACAATCGTGGGGTTGGCGAGGGACAGGTGCAACAGAGACACATAATAACATCGCGCTAATGCCGAGACTCTAAAAGCAAGATCCACGCGCGGCAGTGTGGATCACGAGGACCCGATCAGACAATAGGCTATATTCTTTACGTGACGTCACCTTCTGTGACATGACCGCTGTACTGAGCGTTTTGATTAAAAATGTATTTTCTTTCCATTTTGACCATCTGAGTGGTCAAAATGGAAACAAAAACATCGATTAAACTGGACAATTTCGTTCATGTCATTCAGATATGTAAAACCAATGCACAGATGGACTAATAATAAAAACAATAGCATTAATAATAGCATTAATAATAATAATATCACTCGTCTATATAATTATTACAACAATAATATTGATACTAATAACACGAATAATAATCTGGGAAAATAAAAATGATTTATAAATGGAAAATACCTTTTTAAGTGGTTTTTTTCCATTTTTTTTAATCATCTTAAAAATACCTGTCCTGTGCCAGCTACCCTCAAAAGCCATGTAGCGATGGGAGCTGTTTCCATGGCGACGCTCTCAGCTGGAAGAGATTCTGATGTTGCTAGGCTACAGGTCCCACTGGGGACGCCAGCGACTGAGAGACCTCTCCCTGTGGGTACAGCACAGTGGGACCATTGAGAATGACATATCCAATACCGCAATACGCTTTCAATATCATTTTCATGGGGGCTGGAGGTTATCAAAATTGCTTTGGCTTTTTTTCACTGTCATGAATATTTGTGATGCACGAACTAAAATGTTTTCATCTTCTTTTCTGGCACAATCACAGGGCATGGGCTTAGTGCTCTAATCTTTTCTGTTAATACGCTGCTCTTTATTTGACTTAGCTAAAGAGAGTGACTCAAGGCACTTGGCACGTAGCAAGCAGGCGGGTAATTTTGTACTTTTACTGCAGCCACTACTTAACAGGACTTTAACACTGTCCTACACTACTTTTACTACAGTCTCCACTGTAACAGGACTGTCCTACTGCACTTTTACTACAGTCCCCACTGTAACAGCACTGTCCTACTGCACTTTTACTACAGTCTCCACTGTAACAGCACTGTCCTACTGCACTTTTACTACAGTCCCCACTGTAACAGCACTGTCCTACTGCACTTTTACTAGTCCCCACTGTAACAGCACTGTCCTACTGCACTTTTACTACAGTCCCCACTGTAACAGCACTGTCCTACTGTACTTTTACTACAGTCCCCTACTGTAACAGCACTGTCCTACTGCACTTTTACTACAGTCCCCACTGTAACAGGACTGTCCTACTGCACTTTTACTACAGTCCCCACTGTAACAGCACTGTCCTACTGTACTTTTACTACAGTCCCTACTGTAACAGCACTGTCCTACTGTACTTTTACTACAGTCCCCTACTGTAACAGCACTGTCCTACTGCACTTTTACTACAGTCCCCACTGTAACAGCACTGTCCTACTGTACTTTTACTACAGTCCCTACTGTAACAGCACTGTCCTACTGTACTTTTACTACAGTCCCCACTGTAACAGCACTGTCCTACTGCACTTTTACTACAGTCCCCTACTGTAACAGGACTGTCCTACTGCACTTTTACTACAGTCCCCACTGTAACAGCACTGTCCTACTGCACTTTTACTACAGTCCCTACTGTAACAGCACTGTCCTACTGCACTTTTACTACAGTCCCCTACTGTAACAGCACTGTCTTACTGCACTTTTACTACAGTCCCCTACTCTAACAGCACTGTCCTACTGTACTTTTACTACAGTCCCCTACTGTAACAGCACTGTCCTACTGCACTTTTACTACAGTCCCCACTGTAACAGCACTGTCCTACTGCACTTTTACTACAGTCCCAACGGTAACAGAACAGTTATAATTTTACTTTATTTCGCAGTAACTCTTGTACTCTTACATATGTATCTATAAAAGTGGTCGTTTTTTTATATAAACTAACCCATTATAAATTCAGCGGAACATTTGTAAATATCCTCACTTTGCACTGATTTTTCTTTTAAGTTTTCCAAAACAAACTTAAACAGCCTCAGCCGGGCGCCACAGCGTGAGCAGCAGAGAGGCGTTGCCGTGGGAACGGAAGGAGGAATCTGCGCAACGGCACGCGCACAGCCTTCCCCCGGGGCTCTCGACTTTTGCGACTGCCGGGTCGCCTGGCCGGGACTGCCCCTCGGAGCACAAACAGATGCAGTGTGTGCGCTCTCTCTATCAAAGAGAGGAGAGGGAGCAGCTTCACGGAGCTTCGCCGCGCCGGGCATGAGCGCGAAAGCAGAGCTGCGACAATGGGGGGAAATAAAAACGACTTTGTATGCTCGTCTCCGTGCACGCCTGCAGACTATACAGTCCGTGATCTGACCCCCTCCCCCGGGGGGTCAATAGCTTATTGATCCGACGACCGGAAACCGCCGAAACGGGCAGGCAGTCCGAGCGCACTGCAGCTTTGCCCGAAAGGGCGGGGAGTTGGCGCTCCTATCCGCCGGGGGCTTCAGCGATGTCGGGAAATATCTTCCATCTCACCTCACGGGGCCGGTCCGTATTTCCCAAACCAGCAGGGCTGGGAAATACTGAGCTTGAAACGGTCTGTAGGCACGGACCTGACCTGCGTTCAGTACGCGCAGCAGGAACAATACTACAAAACGTTTTCTGCAAGCCGAGAGCGCCGAGTAATGTTATCCAACAGCCCGGAGCGCTGGGCGCATCTGACAAGAAGAGAGAGAGAGGCAAAAGATCAGTTCAGTGCGCTTGCGTGTTCAGGAAAACAGCCTTCGGATACCTTAACTGCCTCGTAATCTCATTATGATGTACCTTGGCCACATCAATATTTGAAATTGTATGCCCGAACTCCAGCAGGGGGACAGGCGTGTTCCCGGTAGAGCGCAGCTGTCCAGTGTCTCAATTAGGCAGCTCAGCTGGCGGCGAGACCTCCTGCTCAGAGCCCGCTGGAAACCAGCCAGAGTCTGATTGAAGTCTCCAGCATCCGACGTTCACGACTTCAAACAGCAGCACCCTTGACCAAATAAAAACTCCACATCAGAGTATTAAACACCATTGGGATTTCTTCCACGGAGCAGATTGTTTCCAGAGTGCGTCCTGCCCTGCCCACTATGACGATGCCCACGAAGTCCTGTACGCGAGCAAGGTCTCAAGATACAGCGGCCGGGGCTGCGAGTATCAGGCATCCGGCCTGACAGCGCGGCGTCTACGACGAGAAATTAATCTGCCCGCAGAAACGCTGGTCACAGGTTTCGCGTTACAGATAAAAGCTCGGGATAAACATGGGCAGTATGAGGAAGCGGGACTGAGTTTTAAAACGAATTAAACATTTACTGTAAAACCCTCAAGCCTATTACATCTGCTAACCTCTTATAAAAGAATGGAATCTTAAATAGTGAGGCTGCAATTAGGCGCCATTGTCCATGTCTGCAAAGGAACAAGTTTATTCCATGCTGAAAAGAGATAAAAGAAAACACAACGTTTCGGCTGTGGAGCCTTCTTCGGGTGTGGAGCCTTCTTCGCACCCGAAGAAAGCTCCACAGCCGAAACGTTGTTTTCTTTCTTCTTTTTTTCAGCATGGAATAAACCTTTTACTTGTTCCTTTGCAGCCTACGCATGCTGACGCAGCTACCCACCATTTTCCTACGTCTGTTGCTTTATACGCAGTGGGCAGTTTAACAGAGCAGCGTTTTCAATTCTAGTCTGAAAGGATCTGTAAATACGCGAACGTCCCACGAAACCCCACCCGAGTGAGTGATTACTCACAGACTTCGACAGTAGGTCTTGAGGTCTCAGTGATCAAGGCGCTCTCAGAGAGCAGTTGGACCACGATAAGTAAACCGTTTTAAATGTTTCGAAGGAGAGTCAAGCTGGAGACTCAGACCACCCTTTCTTAAAAATTGTCAATAATCAGAATCGGCAATTTTGTTTTTTTCCCCACCTGATCTGTAATGGCTGTGTACTTCTCACGTTACGTTACGGCTACCAAGCCCGCGAGTGTACACGGGAGAGACCGAGGAAGTGCAGACAGACTCCTCCCACCTATCTACCCTTGAGCCAATCGTCTATTAAAACGTCACACACAGCACAGCCCCCAAGCGGAAGATCAGAGCTGATTAGGGGAGAGGTTGCCTGACTGCCAACCTCACCTATCCCCAAGAGACTACCGGCCGACTCACGCTGCTTTACCGCTTTTTGATCCAGGCTCAAACTGCAATCAAGGAGGTCACCATGCACGCAGGGACTCGAGTGCCGTTATCAATTGCGCCACTGGAGTTTGTAGTGGCATGGCTAGGATTAGCTGGTCTGGGCTCTTTCTGGGCACCCAGCTTCTTTTACCATGTTTTACTATACTTGTTTTGTGCAGAAAAACAACAACAACATGCACGTATGTATCTGTAAATCATTATAGACTTCAGGACTTTTCCAGCACACCAAGGTGTGGAGTCACAGATTATGAAGGTGTGACCAGGTTGTCTGGTGTTCAATTCAGCTTAAATTTCTCAATCAGCTCAAAAAAGGGTATTTGTTTTTCAGGGTCTTTTAAAAGACTTTATATTTGAATTATGCACTGGATTCAAGGTACAGTAGCCTATTCAAGGCCGAAGAGTCGGGTTAGTTATCGTAATCAGATACAGAAACCGACAGGAGAGTGGTGCTAGAGCAGTGTTAAAGGCTTTGGCCACTGCTGTACACAGTCAGCACTGCCAGTCCTCGCCAGGATTCCCCGCCTTCCTAGGTTCTTATCCAGGTGCCCAGCAGAACGGAAAAGACCAGCCCAGTGATGATGACAGCTGTCGTTGAGGTGGGCCCAGGGTCCGAGGCTCCGTGATGGAAGTGTCCAGGGAAGAAGACTGGAAGAATAGACTGGTTCCGGAGTCCGATTCCATGTCCGTAGAGAAGCGCGGGGTCTTTCTTGGAGGAGTCCATGTCGAAGCCTCTGTGCAACCGCGATTCGCCCAGAGCTTCCAGCCCGTAGCCCAGTGCCACTGTCCCCATGGCCCCGGCTGCCACCGCCCCCCCCACCCTCAGCCCCTGATTGGTTGAGCCCATCTTGGGCAAGATGTGGGAAGGCAGGCCCTTGAGTTGAGACCCCAACCATCCTCCTGTGGCCACTCCCTTGGCCCCGCCCAAAGCCACGCCCCGGACCCCTCCCAGCGACCCACCTTTGATTCCTCGCCATGTCCCGCCCTTGCCCTTGCCCCCTGCCCTGCCTCTTGCCCCGCCTCTAGCCCCGCCCCTCGATCCACCTCTTGACCCGCCCCTCCGCGACTGGGCTGTGGGGATCAGTGTCATCAGAAGCAACAGGACGACCCACAGTGGAACCAGCCCTCTGTGACACATGATTGCTGAGGCCTAAAAGAAAGAGGGGAGAGAAAAAACAGCGTTGATATCCTGTGATCTACAGTTCTCATAACTTACAGCTCTATTTAGTAATTGCTAAACTTGCAATTCCAGTTAAACTATTCAGGATGTATTCTTGACAGCCATCTTGAAAATTAATGTCCAGTTGGTTTTAGACAGCACACCAAGGAGGGTGGCTCTGAACCTCAGAAAGTGGTACAGGGCTGATACCAATCACAAATCCCACCCTACCTTCTTAGAGCTGAGAGCAAATTTACAAACTTGCATCCAATTGGAAGCTCAAAACAATTAGCCTTTGATTAAGAACTCAGCTAAAGAAAACACTGGAAGACTTTCAATATAGAAAAATATACAACAACGTTTTTAGGGTAGCCTAATTTGGAACAGCCAGTTGTGTGTTTCTCACATCTGGGCTGGCATCTACAAACACTGCGACTGCACACGGGAAGAATGAGGAAGTGTAGACAGACTCCTCCCACCTGATCGCCCTCAAGCCAATCACCTTTTAACTCAAGCAGTGCTGATTGGAAGAGTCGCATGTCCCTCACTGCCTAAGTGTGTGCAAGCCCCCAGGAGGCCACAGGGTACCACCAAGAACCCCGACTGAGTAACCCCACCCTACCCTCAGCAGTGCTTGGACAATTGTGCTCCTCTTCTTGAGGAGTCCTGCTCACAGCTGGCTAGTGACATAACCAAGGTTCGAACCTGCGATCAAGGAGCTCAATCTGCACTCAACTGAGCACCTTTCCTGTTGGAGTCATATTAAGAGGCCCCAGTGATATATTTACATACACATGAATATGTGTTCAGTGCTGGATTTCCCATTATGCACTGTAGGCACAGTGCCTAGGGCCTACTAAATTCTTAGGGCCTACAAAGGAGGGAAACACTAGTGACTAACGAAAAACGAGCTGAAACAACATGCTTGCGTTCGACTCTAGGTGCTCCAAATCAAGGATCAGACGCTATCTAGCGGCTCTTCTAGAAACCAGAAGTGTCGAAGTGATGGTCGCTCGACTTGCTCCATCAATCACGTGGTTTAACATTAGAATAGTTCAAAGTGCATCATGGCAATCGACGTGATTCAATTAGCGTTTACCCCTCTTTTTGCACATTTTGGAGTGAAAGTACCCGGAGCCTACGAACACCAAAATCCGACCCTCTACAGGTATGTCTCAAAATGCTTCAGTGATGGCAAGAGAAACAAGAAAGTACTCATGAAACAAGGAATTTTAAAAAAACTAGACAATAGCCAATAAAGAGTAATTTGAGAAACCGAAAGAAAATAGATGCACAGATACAAAATGAAACTGTCATCATGAAAGAATTCTAGTTTCTAAAACCCAGCGTCAGACTCAGGTTGGTCATTAGAACTGCAGACATGGCGCTGCTTACTCGGCAATGTGCTCTCTTCCCAAACGGGACACTGCACTGCCTACCTGGGAAGGGCGCGGAGCCCGCAGGACAGGGGCTGTGCAGCAGGGGCAGGAGCTCAGCGTCCAGCGTCTGTCACGCTGCGGATCCTGGAGGCTCTCTCTCTCTCTCTCTCTCTCTCCACCCCGCCCCCGTTCAGCACCGCGGGAGCTGTCCCTCAGCCGCCACCCTGGGTGGACCCACTCTGTTTCCTCCCCCTCCTGGCGGATTGGACCAGGAACAATAGGAGTGGGCGACCCCACCCCGCCCCCAGCTCCAGCGCAACGGGATCAATGCCAAGCCTCCCCATTGTGTTTCACAGCTAGCCGGGTTCTCGTCCGCAGTCTCCTCTTTCTCGCGTCCTCTACATATCTGTCTTTCCCCCTCTCCCTTTCTCTGCTTTCCTCTCTCTGTCTGGCTGTGCCCCATCTCCTCCTCCCTGACCCCTCCGTCTCCTAACCCCACACCCAGACGGCCAGCCAGGCCCGTGTGGCAGTGTGTGCTGTGGTGTGGGGGCCACTGGAGCAGTTTCCGGGCTGGTGTGGCTGGGTGGGCTCTCTAGTAACTGAGTGAGGGGTGCCTGCTCAGGGCTCAGGGCCTAGGCCCTCATCCAGCTGTTTGTGTGAAGGAAGGCATGTTCAACAACATGGTTGGGTAATAATAATAATATTAATATGAATAATAATTGCTTACACTTATATAGTGCTTTTCTGGACACTCCACTCAAAGCGCTTTACAGGTAATGGGGACTCCCCTCCACCACCACCAGTGTGCAGCCCCACCTGGATGATGCGACGGCAGCCATAGTGTGCCAGAACGCTCACCACACACCAGCTATCAGTGTGGAGGAGAGCAGAGTAATGAAGCCAATTCATAGATGGGGATTATTAAGAGGACATGATTGGTAAGGGCCAAGGGGAAATTTGGCCAGGATGCCGGGGTTACACCCCTGCTCTTTTAATGACCACAGAGTTTTACATCTCATCCAAAGGACGGTGCCTTTTTACAGTATAGTATCCCCGTCACTATACTGGGGCATTAGGACCCACATGGTCTGCGGGGAGAGCGCCCCCTGTTGGCCCCACTAATACCTCTTCCAGCAGCAACCTTAGTTTTTCCCAGGAGGTCTCCCATCCAGGTACTGACCAGGCTCACACCTGCTGAGCTCCTGATGAGCATGATTCCACAACATTGTTAGGAAACGCACTGAACGCCACTGACTTCACTGATTGCTCATTACCAGAGAATTCAGTTGACCTGCTCTTCCCTGGAGCTCAGTCCTGAGCTCTGAGCCGCTCCCTGCAAGCAAATTCATTTGCAAGCTCCAAGCTGTTGGGAATAAGAGCCTGCTGCTAACGGAGAGGACTACAGAACTTTTCCGTCTTGGATCATGTCTGGGTGGAGCCTGCGTGTTCCTTACTCTGACAAGGGGGCACACGGCTGGTCTGGTCCTGTGCATGGCGCAGTGCAGATTATATAAAACTGTGGGAGACCCCCCCTGCCCTTCAAAAAGATAGCCTCAGGGATCTTAGCAAATAATATTATTAATAATAATAATTGCTTACACTTATATAGCGCTTTTCTGGACACTCCACTCAAAGCGCTTTACAGGTAATGGGGTCTCCCCTCCACCACCACCAATGTGCAGCCCCACCTGGATGATGCGACGGCAGCCATAGTGCGCCAGTACGCTCACCACACACCAGCTATCAGTGTGGAGGAGAGCAGAGTAATGAAGCCAATTCATAGAGGGGGATTATTAAGAGGACATGATTGGTAAGGGGAAATTTGGCCAGGATGCCGGGGTTACACCCCTGCTCTTTTAATGACCACAGAGTTTTACATCTCATCCAAAGGACGGTGCCTTTTTACAGTATAGTATCCCCGTCACTATACTGGGGCATTAGGACCCACATGGTCTGCGGGGAGAGCGCCCCCTGTTGGCCCCACTAACACCTCTTCCAGCAGCAACCTTAGTTTTTCCCAGGAGGTCTCCATCCAGGTACTGACCAGGCTCACACCTGCTGAGCTCCAGTGGGCTGCCAGCTGGGAGCTGCAGGGTGATATGGGCAGCTTGTTCTTTGTTTTAAATGCACTTCCACACAGCTCTGCTGGAACGAGCCAGAGACCTGTGGCTAGGACTCTGCCAGCACTGTGGAGCGTCCGGCGTGCCACACGATGAATGCGCATGCAGGTGGAGGGGCAAGTCGGTCTGTGGCACACTTGTGGGTCACTTGTACCCAGGATTTCATCTGTTGTTCCTCAGGAGCCTAGTGTCCTAGTGAAGTCACGTAGAGCTGGTGAGCGGCAGCACCTGTCATGTGACCCAGCAGGCTTCCAGTACTTCAGCAGGGGTCCCCAATCCCAGTTCAGGATAAGCACAGCTACTACAGTGCCTTGCGAAAGTATTCGGCCCCCTTGAACTTTTCAACCTTTTGCCACATTTCAGGCTTCAAACATAAAGATATAATTTTTTTATTTTATGTGAAGAATCACCAACAAGTGGGACACAATTGTGAAGTGGAACGAAATCTATTGGATTTTTGAAACTTTTTTAACTAATAAAAAAATGAAAAGTGGGGCGTGCAAAATTATTCGGCCCCCTTGCGTTAATACTTTGTAGAGCCACCTTTTTCTGCGATTACAGCTGCAAGTCGCTTGGGGTATGTCTCTATCAGTTTTGCACATCGAGAGACTGAAATTCTTGCCCATTCTTCCTTGCAAAACAGCTCGAGCTCAGTGAGGTTGGATGGATAGCGTTTGTGAACAGCAGTTTTCAGCTCTTTCCACAGATTCTCGATTGGATTCAGGTCTGGACTTTGACTTGGCCATTCAAACACCTGGATATGTTTATTTGTGAACCATTCCTTTGTAGATTTTGCTGTATGTTTGGGATCATTGTCTTGTTGGAAGATAAATCTCCGTCCCAGTTTCAGGTCTTTTGCAGACTCCAACAGGTTTTCATCCAGAATGGTCCTGTATTTGGCTGCATCCATCTTCCCCTCAATTTTTAACCATCTTCCCTGTCCCTGCTGAAGAAAAGCAGGCCCAAACCATGATGCTGCCACCACCATGTTTGAGAGTGGGGATGGTGTGTTGAGGGTGATGAGCTGTGTTGCTTTTACGCCAAACATATCGTTTTGCATTGTGGCCAAAAAGTTCGATTTTGGTTTCATCTGACCAGAGCACCTTCTTCCACATGTTTGGGGTGTCTCCCAGGTGGCTTGTGGCAAACTTTAGACGAGACTTTTTATGGATATCTTTGAGAAATGGCTTTCTTCTTGCCACTCTTCCATAAAGGCCAGATTTGTGCAGTGTAAGACTGATTGTTGTCCTATGGACAGACTCTCCCACCTCAGCTGTAGTTCTCTGCAGTTCATCCAGAGTGATCATGGGCCTCTTGGCTGCATCTCTGATCAGTCTTCTCCTTGTCTGAGCTGAAAGTTTAGAGGGACGGCCAGGTCTTGGTAGATTTGCAGTGGTCTGATACTCCTTCCATTTCAAGATGATCGCTTGCACAGTGCTCCTTGGGATGTTTGAAGCTTGGGAAATCTTTTTGTATCCAAATCCGGCTTTAAACTTCTCCACAACAGTATTACGGACCTGCCTGGTGTGTTCCTTGGTCTTCATGATGCTCTCTGTGCTTTCAACAGAACCTTGAGACTATCACAGAGCAGGTGCATTTATACAGAGACTTGATTACACACAGGTGGATTCTATTTATCACCATCAGTCATTTAGGACAACATTGGATCATTCAGAGATCCTCGCTGAACTTCTGGAGTGAGTTTGCTGCACTGAAAGTAAAGGGGCCGAATAATTTTGCACGCCCCACTTTTCATTTTTTTATTAGTTAAAAAAGTTTCAAAAATCCAATAGATTTCGTTCCACTTCACAATTGTGTCCCACTTGTTGGTGATTCTTCACATAAAATAAAAAATTTATATCCTTATGTTAGAAGCCTGAAATGTGACAAAAGGTTGAAAAGTTCAAGGGGGCCGAATACTTTCGCAAGGCACTGTATGTAGCACTTCTTATGGGTCACCCCAAAATCCTTCATTTCTAAAGCCTTTTAAGCACTGATCCAAGTGAACCCATCCTGCTTGTATCAGGAAGGGATAGCTGTGTCCCCGGTCATATACAGGGTGCTGGTACTTTCATTTTTTAATTAATGAAACAATGGTGCATTGGTGACGCCTGCTGCCTCACTGGGTTCGATTCCAGACTGGGGTGCCTTTTGTGTGGTGCTTGCACGTTTGAACCTGCTCTCCACTGGGCTTTCTTGGGATGTGCCGAGTTCCTCACAAAGACAAGCCAGATACAGAAGTCCCTGCAGCGGACTAGCATCCCGACTGGAGTGTGACCCCCACCGGTGCCCTCCTGCCCTTCCTTTACCAGCTGTCAGCAGACATCTCATAATGGATCGGCCAGATGATCTCTAAACTTAACTGGTCAAATACGATTGTTCCAAATGTGTGGAAATAATTGCGATAAGGGTGACCTGTAGGAACTGCTGATCTGTGGCTCTCCAGGACTAGGGTTGGCCAACCTCGTGTAACAGCTTCATTCTAAATATGTGCGTCCTCATTCTGGCTGTGCAGTACAGGAGCTGCTGCCATGATCCGAGTCTTCAATTACTGACCATTCTTAATCCAGTGGACTGCAGACATAGACTGCAAATATGAAGAAATACAAGAGACAATGGGCAGCAGTGTCACCTGGGAGGGGAGGCCAGGATTTCAGGTTTCAGCATGAATCAAATCACTCTGCTTCAGTCCAGCCCAAGGCAATTGTTGTCTAGTGCAATTCAGCCAGTTGTTGTCTAGTGCTACCCAAGAAATTGAGTCAATTCCAGCTCTCGTACATACTTGACCAGTACAGCCCATCTCAAGTCTAGGACAGCACAAGCTAGCAGAATTCAGCCCACCTCCGGACAGCTCAAAACCTGGCCTAAAAACGGACAGCACAATAATCCAGGCATAGTCCTGTGCAATCTTCCTGAAAGAGCACCCAGCATTGTGCAACACATCTCAATTAAATAATAAAAAAAGTTTATTATTGCAATCCACTTACAGAAAAAAAAATGATGTGCACTTCTTTTCCTCACTCACGTCTTATCTTTAAGCAAAGGTGGACAACGCAGTCGGCTGGAAAAAGCTGTCCAAACGCAGAAGCAGAGAGCACACTCAGCAGACACCCAAGGAACATTCTACACATCAAAATCTTTTTACACACACACACAGCGAAGCTCCATGTTTCCTCAAGAAGACCAAAAAGAGGGAGAAGGAAGACTGGGGCCGAAACGTTAGCCCACGGGACCAGAAGTCCCTCCTTTTGGCTCTTTATTTCCAAACTGATCAGGCAAAGCAGTGCTGGGAAGGGCGACGTCATCGGCGCGGTCCACAAAGGGGAGTGTACATAAAATAAACTGAACCGTGAACCGTCGCGTCGTCACAGTTTCAGAATCACGCAGAGGCGAAGGTCAAGGGGCTGGGCACTGTGGCCATGCCAGTACCCCCAACACCAGAAACACCCGGACCTGGCAAAGAGCAAACAAAGAGTCCACTGCTGCCAGGGAGGTCAGCCTGAGACTGGACGTCCTGCAAGAGGATTGTGCCTCCTGTCCCCAGAGGAGAGCTAGAACCCACTTCTTTCTGACTGACACTTCCTTCTGGGGGTGGAGACTCTGACCAGCTCCCTTATGGAGCATGGGCTTCATTTCTTTAAACTTGGTTTTTATTTCTCTGACCTGCCATTCTGTTCATTAGAGGAACACAGTCCACAGGAACAAAAAGTGCTACAAAAGGTATTCATACTTATTATTGCTGTTCTTCACAAGTTACTACAGTTCACTTGCATCACAGAGGATACTGGTTGCCATGGCGTTGGCTGGGGGTTGCCATGACGATATCAGGGGGTACCAGAGTACGCAGGGATATTGGGAGCAAAACTCTTCCCACAGAAAAGCAGAGTGCCTGTGGCTGCAGAGCCACAGGGGTGGGCAGAGTGGAGCGGTGTGAGGCAGAAAAGGGAGTGAAGGCAGAGGAGAGAGAGAGGGAGGAGTGGAACGATGCTGGGGAGGGGGAGGGCTCTGTGAGGAGGGGAGGGGCTCCGAGGGGTGGTCACATGGAGGTGGGCCCCTCTGACGCGCACTGGAGCTGCCTCTGAATCAAAGAGCGCAGGGCTGTGTACCTGGAGAGAGACAGACACAGAGAGTGGGCGTTTAACATGGACCCAATGTTTCTGCTGTGTGCTGGTGGTCACGTGAATGTGCGGTGACAGACTGAATTTCTCCTTGTGGCCGAGCAGTGGACTGTCCAGATGATTGTTCAGTGTGTGTCATTTATCACACTGTTGCTATTAATGTCCAGGTGCAGTTGTGGGTCTTTTTTGCCTCTTGCTTTGCTTAGTTGTGAATTAAGAAGATGGAAGAGGGAAAGAAGATGATTTTTCTTGCAGTTTTTTGGCTCTGGCTTGTCATTCTGCTTAATTAATTTCTCCAGAGTAAACCCAAACTCTAACCTGCCAACCATTTGCAATCGACAGAGCAGATACTGCATGTTGTTGGTTAGGGCCTCTTTCTTCCACACCATGTGAGCCTGCTGTGAGGCGTATGAGTGACTGGCTAGTGGATCTAAGATTTGCTTTAACGCTTCTGAACAAGGCTCAGTTAGGGCTTCAGGGAGCAGGACATGCAGTTTTTGCAACAAGAGCTCCATCTGGTGGACAGCTGTGGTACCACACCTGGTCATTCAATTCTTTGTGGAACAGTGCTGCAGTATACTGCTCTTTTTACTACACTGCAACACTACGCTCCTGTGGCGTTCAATGCCACCCAGACTGTAATTTACTTACTTAGTCTTCAGTTTCTGCACCTCGCGATCCTCCTCCTCCTGCAGCTTGGCGATGAAACTGCGCAGCACTGGCATCTCGAACTTAATGTACTGAGCCACCTGGGAGAGGGAGAGGAGAGGGGTGAGAGACTGTCCCATCTGGAGGGAGCTCTGTGACCCTGCAGTGTGTGGACTCACGTCGTAGGTGACCTCCTCGCCCAGGTCCTTCTCCATCAGGAAGATCTTGCTGACCTGCTCGCAGGGGCCCTGCAGGACGCGCACGGCCAGAGGGTGGTCTGTAGACTTCAGCTCCTGCCGCTCTGGAGCAAGCAGAGGGGGCAAGACACTGAGACTCGCCAGCCCAGACCCCAAATCCCACACACCCCCCGAGACCCTGAACCCCACACACCCCCAGACCCTGAACCCCACACACACCCCGAGACACTGAACCCCACCCCACCCCCCCTAAGACAGTGAGCCCCACACCCCCCCCGAGACCCTGAACCCTACACACCCCCGAGACACTGACCTCTACTGCCCCTCAGACACTGACCCCACACACCCCCTTAGACACTGAACCCCTCACACACACAGATCCTGAACCCCACACCCCCCTTCCGAGACACTGAACCCCACACCCCTCCCCCCGAGACAGTGAGCCCCACACACCCCCAGATGCTGAGCCCCACACCCCCCCGAGAGCCTAAACCCCACACACACTCCGAGACACTGACCCCTACTGCTCCTCAGACACTGACCTCACACACCCCCTGAGACACTGAACCCCACACACACACAGATCCTGAACCCCACACACCCCCTGAGACACTGAACCCTACTGCTCCTCAGACACTGACCTCACACACCCCCAGAGACTGAGCTCCACACACCCCCTGAGAGCCTAAACTCCACACACCCCCCAGGACACTGACCCCTACTGCTCCTCAGACACTGACCCCTACTGCCCCTCAGACACTGACCCCACACACCCCCGGGACCCTGACCCTTAAAAAACCCAAACAAACACCCAGACACACACGCTGATACACACTCAGACACACACGCTGGTACACACACCCCAAGGCACACCAAGGTGATGACTGAGGGTGGTGACGGTGCTCTTACCCCCGCTGGTGTGCACCAGGTACAGTGAGAACTCGTCGGGGGAATTCTCGATCTGCAGGAGGGAGACACAGAGAGAGGCTTGTGGCAGGCTGGTCTGTGAAGGGGCCGTGATAGCAGCAGACTCGCCACCAGAGGCCACAAAAACTTCGAACACTTGTATATTTCACCACTTGTCAGGTCAGTCATTATATGAATGGTGAGGGTAGGTTACATACTTGCACATGGGTGTTAATCAGGGATGTGTTTTAGGAGTGGTTGGGATTTGGGAAGCAGTTGGCGTATAAACTGCTAAGACTTAGTAACAGAGAGAGGGCTTCTCTTGAGGGCAGGACCTGATATTAATTATATGGAAAGGTCTGTGAGACCACATAGTGTAGAACATGTGCACTTTCATTCAGTGGGTTGCCAGCAGCCATATCACCCTGCAACTCACAACTGGCAACCCACTGAAGCTCAGCAGGTGTGAGCCTGGTCAGTACCTGGATGGGAGACCTCCTGGGAAAAACTAAGGTTGCTGCTGGAAGAGGTGTTAGTGGGGCCAGCAGGGGGCGCTCACCCTGCGGTCCATGTGGGTCCTAATGCCCCAGTATAGTGACGGGGACACTATACTGTAAACAGGTGCCGTCCTTCGGATGAGACGTAAAACCGAGGTCCTGACTCTCTGTGGTCATTAAAAATCCCAGGGCGCTTCTCGAAAAGAGTAGGGGTGTAACCCCGGTGTCCTGGCCAAATTTCCAATTGGCCCTTACCAATCATGGCCTCCTAATAATTCCCACTATATGAATTGGCTTCATCACTCTGCTCTCCTCCCCACTGATAGCTGGTGTGTGGTGAGTGTTCTGATGCACTATGGCTGCCGTCGCATCATCCAGGTGGGGCTGCACACTGGTGGTGGTGGAGGGGAGTCCCCATTACCTGTAAAGCGCTTTGAGTGGAGTGTCCAGAAAAGCGCTATATAAGTGTAAGCAATGATTATTATTATTATTATTATTTGCTAAGATCCCTGGGGCTATCTTTTTGAAGGGCGGGGGGGGTCTCCCACAGTTTTATATAATCTGCACTGCGCCCTGCACAGGATCAGACCAGCCGTGCGCCCCCTTGTCAGAGTAAGGAACACGCAGGCTCCACCCAGACATGATCCAAGACGGAAAACTTCTGTAGTCCTCTCCGTTAGCAGCAGGCTCTTATTCCCAACAGCTTGGAGCTTGCAAATGAAATCGTTTGCAGGGAGCGGCTCAGAGCTCAGGACTGAGCTCCAGGGAAGAGCAGGTCAACTGAATTCTCTGGTAATGAGCAATCAGTGAAGTCAGTGGCGTTCAGCGCGTTTCCTAACAATGTTGTGGAATCATGCTCATCAGGAAACGGAATAACCAGAGGACTGGCGACAGTGGCGAACATCCTCCGCAGGGAGCAGTCTGTGAGGAGACTCCTGGTAGGCAGCGCAGAGCCCAGTGGATTGATCTTGCTCACCTTGAACTTGTTGAGGAGCAGCCTTAGGATCTGCGGCGTCGTCATGGTGCTGTTGATCCGCACGTTGGTCACGGAGCCAAACGCAGGCGTGAAGACAGACGTCTGTGGGAGAGAGCAGCCTGGGGTGAACTTGGGCTCGACAATGTCCTCACTTGTGTGACAAAACTCACATTCTGTTCAATTCCTTTGTCTTGCAAGCTCTTTAGAACCATAAGTACCGCTACTGCTTTGAAGCCAAATTCCCCGTTCCCTTTTTTCCCGCATGTGGAATGAACAGATACTTTCTGTGGTGCTCCCAGTAAACGTGGGGATGGCAGTGACTCTGGGTCTGCGCCCATGTGTAAGGGGGAGGGGCAGCCTCTGGACATTGCAAGAAGCTGAAAGGTGATTGGTTGTCCAGGTGGAGGGTGAGGAGCCTGTCTATCCCCAGCTCAGCCAATCAGGTTTCGGCCCCTAGCCAGCTCCCCAGTACCACCCAGCTGGTGCTGGAGGCCCACACGCCTGCAGGCATCTCTTGACAGGGCGAGCCTACAGGCTTTGCTCTTTCAATGAAAGCCAAAAAGGCCGCTAACCACAGCCCACTCCACCCCAGCACCCCCTGCTTGTGCACACGTGTGTGTGACGAGTCCGTTGCTGTGGAGACCAGCCCTGCCTTGTGGTTGTAGTAGTGGCCGTTGATGGAGAACCGGTGGCGTCTGAGTCGCCGCTGGTCGCTGGGCGTCCGTCTCTTCCCTCTGCGCCACACCCCTGCGTCGCTCTTCGTCCGGAGCAGCTGGGGGGAGTCCTCCTCGTCTTCATCACCTGGGCGGCAACGGACAGGAGGGGGTTGGGAGAGCAGGAAGGGTGGAGGGGAGGGCAGATTGAAACGTTAACCGGAATTATTAGTTAGCAGAATAAATTAGTAGTTAGAAGCCAATGATGCAACAATCTCATCCAGCTGTTTCTCAGCAAACATGGGTGGGCAGCTTGTTCCACACCCCCACCACTCTTTGTGTAAATAAATGCCTCCTGTGTGGATTGGAGGACTAATTCAGTTTCTTCTTGGGGTAGCTACTTCAATAACACGGCTGCGTATTTAAACTCCCACCACCACTCGAACTTAAGAACGATACTGTGGGGAAGAACTAGTGCCTTGATTTTAATTCAAGTCAATTCAATTCAAGGTGCTTAATTGGCATGACCAACGAGTAAAATCAGTGTTCCAAAGCAAAACAAGCACAATTAACATAAAACATTCCTGGGAGTCAGGTTCACTGCTCCTCAGGCTGTGACAGGAGATCACATACTGGGCTGTCAGTTCAACTGCGTTCCCTCCCCCCTCTCCCAGTAGGAGTGGGAGCTGTTATTAACTGTTAGTTTAAACCCACTATGTGACCAAGGGACAACTTAAATCTGCTCTGTATACAATCTGAGGTGACACAACCACCGGGTGTACACTTGTGACAGACTCCTCTCCACACAGTGCTCTCTCATGTCATTCCATGGTGCTGCCCGTTCGATACAGAGCCATGAGGCTGCTCTTCCGTTTCGCCACAGTCCTACCTGCCTCGCCCTCCTCCTTCATCACAGCGCTGCCGTCTGATTGGTCATCGGCTTCGGTCACCTGGATGGCCGGCGGGGCCAGCTGGGAGCCCTCTTTGCTGAACACAGAGAGGAGGGGGGAGCGAGGAGAGAAAGAAGGAGAAAACTGCATTCATCTGTACTGGAACGGGCGATGGGACACTTCCTCACTGTATTCTAAACAGGAAACTGGTAGGACAGTTTAACGGAATGAAGCAACATGGTCTGCGAGAGATTCGCAAAACGCATCCTTATTGTTTTCAATTTTACAGTCATCAGTTTTTGATACAATCAACAGATTTGAAGCTTGGAGCTCCAAACCCCACGATCGGAGGTACTCAGTTCCTCTCGGAGCAGAGGCTCCAGGAGACCACAGGAGAGCGCTATGTCACCATGTCACAGAGGGGAGCCCTGGTCGAACAACCCCGCCCCGCCAGCTGCGCCCCCTCCTGGGCAATTCGAATCACAGCCTCCACAAAGCGACATGA
This sequence comes from Lepisosteus platostomus, assembly GCF_059453375.1. Classification (NCBI taxonomy): domain Eukaryota; kingdom Metazoa; phylum Chordata; class Actinopteri; order Semionotiformes; family Lepisosteidae; genus Lepisosteus; species Lepisosteus platostomus. The sequence goes on from NC_142613.1 coordinate 13,218,449, forward strand.
CTCGGGCTCAAACCAGAGATCCCAGAGCTCAACTGGGGACCCATTCTTTTACTTCTGTAAACTCTCCTAATTTTGGAAGAGAATTGTTCAATCAAAGCCTACAGCTACAGCCTCCAGACCCCTGTCAGAGTCACACGGCCTGCGACTCACTCCAAGCTGCACATATAGCGCCTTACAAGAGGGCATGCCTCTCACTGGCCATGCTGCACACTGACGTCCCCAGCCTGAGGATACCCCTGTGCTGACAGGCTTGCAGCAAGTGAGCCAGACTGTATTTTTAGATACGTGTTGGTCAGGATAACTGAGATCCAGCCAGTTTTTTATGTAAAACCACATGTGATCATCACTTAGTCCTGTGAGTGCGTAGGAACAGACAGGATCCAGATAAGAAGTAAACTGAATCCTCACCTGGCACGTTCGGCCAGCTTCCCACTATTGCATTTTATCCTAATCGGCAGTGTACATGCTCCCAAAGTCAAAGGACCGAGGAGGAGGAGGAGGAGTCCCGGGTTCGAGCCTCACCTCTGAGCATCCAGAGTGCAGCCTGAGTGCCAGGAGGTGGAGGAGGGGGGAGGTCTGATTCGCTCGTTGTCGTCCTGCATCTGCAGCCTGATGGGCCGGCGGAGACCCCAGGAGATGTTGAGCAGCCCCTCCACTATGAGCTCGCCTTCCTCCTGCCCACGGACACAAGACACGGTGAGGCGCGTCAGTCCTGGAGGGACTGTCATTCCCTGCGCCAAACAGGGCCTCACAGACAAGGAACGAGGTCACCTGGGTGTCACATTACTGTATTATTGAATAAGGTCCAGCACACATTCTCACATGGGCTTAACGTGGGAGATCATGGGCAGTTAGTGGAGTCTGTGTGTTTAAGGGTGTTTCAGTGTGCACTGGGGAGCGTTGTAGAGCTTCAAGGAAAGAATCTGGATGCCTGGAGTATTTTTTTTTGTCGTAAAACTGTGGGATGACGGTAGCCACTCTCTCCAGAACCATTTATTATTTGGAAGAAGAGAGGAACGTTTTCTTTCTTCTAAACAATCAGTTTTTTTCTTCTTTCAAATGAAAGCTAGGAAACATCCTAGACTGTGTTTTGTGGGTGAAAGTTCTCTGAGCCGCGCTACCAGAAAGGGTTAAATGACAACGCACAAGGAAGCTACAACAAAAAGGATTTGTTGTGCTTCTGTCTGCAGGTTTGGCTTCTCTCCCAAACAGGAGAGGAATCCAAGCCATTGTAAGGCTCTCTTGTGTATTCGAAAGATATTACAGTACCTGTGGGGAGTGGGAGCACTTGATCTGGTGTGTATTTCACCTGTACTGCTCTCTCTCAATGGGTACGGGGCTGCAGTGCACACTGGGAGGCAGCAGGGTGCCTGTGTGTGGGGGGTATTCATGCAGAATTGCACACAGACACACGCGGAGTAATTGCCCCCTGCCAAACCACAGGGCATGATTAATTATAGAAGAGGCCCAGTGAAGGAAAAACCGAGCCACACCTGATGCCAGCAGCAGATGTTACAGATGACATGTTTAGCCTGAGACAGAGTGATGAAGGGTGTCTAGGCAACTGGTTATATCTGAGAGGGAGAGGGGGGCAGTGTGGGCTAGTGGTTAGAGCTGAGACACTGGGAGAGAGAGGGGGGCAGTGTGGGCTAGTGGTTAGAGCTGAGACACTGGGAGAGAGAGGGGGGCAGTGTGGGCTAGTGGTTAGAGCTGAGAGACTGGGAGAGAGAGAGAGGGAGGCAGGGTGGGCTAGTGGTTAGAGCTGAGACACTGGGAGAGAGAGAGGGAGGCAGTGTGGGCTAGTGGTTAGAGCTGAGACACTGGGAGAGAGGCAGTGTGGGCTGGGAGAGAAGGAGAGGCAGGTAATAACTGAGAAAGAGGGGAAAGGGGGTAGTCAGACCAAGTGTTGAGGGGTGGAGACAAAGGGAAAACGGGAGCTCTCCCATTAGAACTAATTAGCAACTGAACAGATGGCACAGCTCTTACCTCTCTGTGTCGCAGCTGTAGATTCTGTCCCTCATAGTAGAGATTGTAGGTTTTGAGGTGTGACAGCAGAGCACTCCTACAGACACAGGACAGACCATCAGCCCCAGCACCACAATGGGCAACATGCCAACTTCAGCCAAAGGCTGACCTCAAGGAGATCCAGCAGTCACAATAAAGGGCGCCTGAGTGGTGAGTGATTGAGAGCACACTGCTGCCAGCTCATGCTCCGCTGAGTGGAGGGGTATCACCACACACCTGTGTCAAAACTACACTGAGCTGCGCTGTGACGTCTTGCATCGAGATCTGGTCTCTGTGTGTGTGTGGTACAGCGGGAGGGCTCTGTGTGTGTGTGTGTGGTACAGCGGGAGGCCTCTGTGTGTGTGTGTGTGTGTGTGTGTGTGTGTGTGGTACAGCGGGAGGGCTCTGTGTGTGTGTGTGAGAGGTACAGCGGGAGGGCTCTGTGTGTGTGTGTGTGGTACAGCGGGAGGCCTCTGTGTGTGTGTGTGTGTGTGTGTGTGTGTGTGACAGCGGGAGGGCTCTGTGTGTGTGTGTGAGAGGTACAGCGGGAGGGCTCTGTGTGTGTGTGTGGTACAGCGGGAGGCCTCTGTGTGTGTGTGTGGTACAGCGGGAGGCCTCTGTGTGTGTGTGTGTGTGTGAGAGGTACAGCGGGAGGGCTCTGTGTGTGTGTGAGAGGTACAGCGGGAGGGCTCTGTGTGTGTGTGTGTGAGAGGTACAGCGGGAGGGCTCTATGTGTGTGTGTGTGTGAGAGGTACAGCGGGAGGGCTCTGTGTGTGTGTGTGTGGTACAGCGGGAGGGCTCTGTGTGTGTGTGGTACAGCGGGAGGGCTCTGTGTGTGTGTGTGTGTGAGAGGTACAGCGGGAGGGCTCTGTTTGTGTGTGTGTGGAACAGCGGGAGGGCTCTGTGTGTGTGTGTGTGAGGTACAGCGGGAGGGCTCTGTGTGTGTGTGTGGTACAGCGGGAGGGCTCTGTGTGTGTGTGTGGTACAGCGGGAGGGCTCTGTGTGTGTGTGTGTGTGAGAGGTACAGCGGGAGGGCTCTGCGTGTGTGTGTGTGAGGTACAGCGGGAGGGCTCTGTGTGTGTGTGTGTGTGAGAGGTACAGCGGGAGGGCTCTGTGTGTGTGTGTGTGTGAGAGGTACAGCGGGAGGGCTCTGTGTGTGTGTGTGTGTGAGAGGTACAGCGGGAGGGCTCTGTGTGTGTGTGTGTGTGAGAGGTACAGCGGGAGGGCTCTGTGTGTGTGTGTGTGAGAGAGAGGTACAGCGGGAGGGCTCTATATGACTCTTACTTGCTGATGAACTTATTTTCTCCGACCTGAACTACGTCCTGCCTGTTGTCCATCGTCCGTCAGCCAGGGAGACACATCGGCAGAGCTGTGCAGAGAGAGACGGAGGGAGCCGAGGACAGTGAATTTGGAGAAATGGGGGGAGTGAGAAAGGTGGGAGAGGAAAGAGAGAGAAAGATTAAAACACATAAAACACAACCATTCAACCAAGAGAAGACGACTGAAAAACAATCACCAGACTATCTTTCTTCCCACTGAACCCCCATTACTTGGTGTCCTTTCCACTCTGAAATGAAACCCCACACTAGGGGGGGGGGGGGAAGGACCAAAACCGAAAACCGTAGCATTTCCAGAGTTAAAAGAAGGTGCCATTCATTTGATAAAAACCATGAATTCACATGTTTGAATGTCTGTTGGGAGCTTCTGTCTGTTGTGGAGACTTTTTGTGCAGTTCTGTCCTCATGTTCAAAATGAACTTCCACCACCACGCAGACAGACAGCCACATTGTTTCAAAGCACAGAAAGGCTGTTGGTAAGACTGGAGAGGACTGGAGTCACCGGCTGCAGACAGACAGACGCTCACACATCACTAACTTCAGTCTCATGCTGCTCTCATGACCAGAGACAAGTTCTGAGGCCCTGCTGCTATGACGAGGATAATGCATTTTCAATTCTAATGAACAGTCAACAGTTACCCAGTGGTTAGTCCTGGACATCACTTCTGGTTTCGGTTTGCAGAACGGTTCCCCATCATTCAAACTGATAGAAGATAGAACTATGAATGCTCTTAGTTTTAAGTAAAGAAAGAACTGTGAATGCTCTTAGTTTTAAGTCTGCCAATCGCAGCTCACTTCTTCATAACATTAAACTGAATTTAGAGCGATACAGTTGCATATGCTATATTGTTTTTTATTAGATAATCACTTTGTCCTTTCCCAGGTCTCTCTGCAGAAGATGTTGTAGACCACTCCAGTTTAGCGGTTTGCCCCTTTCGGTGCAGACAAGACCGAGAAAGAACTGACCATTGCAGATTCCTAGTTTCTTATTCCAGGAGCGTCCAATTCCGTGTCCCGGAGGGCTGGCGTTTCTGCTGGGTTGCTGGGGGAAGGTGGCAACCTGTCCCGCTAAGCCAGTAATGAGGGGATTGAGCTTGTTACTGAAACCCTGCAGACACACTGGCCCTGCAGGATCAGGACGGCCCACCACTGTTTCATTCTTTTCGAAAACTGGAATCTGCAATGATTTTTTTATTGAATAGTCCCCCAACTCACAGTCGCCAGCAGTTCTGAAGACTCAGCTGATGGCCACACACCCCGAGTTGCTCTACCCTGACACGCCCACTCATCTGAGCCATTCACCTCTTTAACCACGCCCCGAGATCCACAACGCCCGGCTGGGTCTGCCCAGCCCAGCAACTGGTTTGTGACTGTCCGGACTGGGGTTTATGAGTAAGAACTGGCTTGAACTACTCACCAGCTCCTACCAGTAGAAGGTAAACTGTTGCTTTACTGGACCTGAGTGGAAACTACGTGGAAATTTACTTAAACCAGAAAAAACAGAAAGCACTTCTTTACACAAAGGGCTGTGGGAGCGTGGAACAAGCCATGTTGTGAAAGCTGATGATTCCCTTTACTTCCTGTTAGCTGGACACCGCAGTCCATGTGAGAAGTGAAGGAACTCGGAGAGACAGAAAAATAAAAGAACGTCTCTTATTCAGTTCCCACGATTCAATTTCAATCCAATGTTTGCTAAGGCTGGGATCAGCACTGCGTTCGTTGCCTCTAGCAATTCTATTCCTTACCAAGAAACTGAAAGAAATTTCACTGATGTTTGCCAAGACACAATCCTGTCACCAATGGGTAAAGATTAGGGTTGCAGAAGCACGTTTCTGCAACATATCTCTTTTCCCACCAAATTCTGGTTTGGTCCCATACGCTGATGATCAGAGAATGCTCACAGAGAAGTTCATCACAAATATTAGGCTATGAAATGATGTGCAGTCAAAGACAATGCAGTTGTACACTTGCTTGTACAGTACATCAGGGCCCCAGTTTAATGTCTCATTCACAGGACAGTGTCCCCATACTGGGGCGTTGGTTTGGAAATTCTGACCCAGAGGGAAGAGCGCCACCTACTGGTCCACCAATCCCGACTTACATCAGCAGGAACTGAGTTCTCCTTGGCCACGAGGACTCCCACATTACTTTACATCTCCAGGCGCAGGAGGAGTGCAGGGGGACCTCATAATGCGTCTTACGAGACTGGGCAAAGACTGAGATACCCAGACACCACACTGGGAAAATGTCAATTTGCATTTGCAAAACTTTTTCTTCCAGAAGCAGAAGTGTTCTCTTGGTGATGATACATCTGGCTTGTCTAAATGCACATAAGGGATCTATCCAGATACGGTGCATGTGTTAGCAATGGTACAACGAGTCAATAGAGCGGGTGTTGGTGCTGAAACGCTGTGCTTTTGTGCCGCTCATTGTCTGATTGACAGCCCCTTATTTTCAACAAGGAATTTGAACTTTTCAGAGTAAAGCACGTTTTGGGATACCTAACGTTCAGTCTGGTATGAGCCTCCCTTGCTTCTGAGGACTGTTTGAAAATAAAATGGGAAAAAAAAGCTGAAGCTATGAAAGAGGAAGAAGGTGTTTATTAAGCAAACTCGTTTTCCTCTGCAGTCCGAGGCACAGCGGTGACGGCAGGGCCTCTGTGAACGGAGCACCTCCATGCCTGTAAATCCTGACTGCATGTATCCGGAGTCTGGTCATCTGCAGGCCGTTCGAGGATATATTAGGAAAGTACAAACCACGGCCCTCTGACTGGAGGAAATAATAAATCTCTTAATTTGACTACTGTGGTTCCGCTTCAATACGGATAAACGTTCTATTAATAAACGACTGTTCTTTTAGAAGAAACAGGTGCTCATGCACAATTCAGACCAGGACAGTACACCTAGCCCATGAACAGGTGATATGAGACTCTTCACCTGAACACCTCTGCTCACTGAGCTCACTCCACCAGGCCTGTAACAGCACTGTCCTACTGCACTTTTACTACAGTCCCCACTGTAACAGCACTGTCCTACTGCACTTTTACTACAGTCCCCACTGTAACATAACTGTCCTATTGTACTTTTAAGGCAGTGCCAACTTTTATTTTCATAAAATGAAACAGAACAATACATGTATTAAAAAGAAAAACTCACACAGGACAATTTTACCCTAATTCATGACCCTTCTTCGATTTCTTTGAAAAAGGAAAGAGCAATCAGACAGGAAACAGAGCGAGACTCACACACCTACTGGTGAAGGAGGGATTTCTAGTCCTCCAACTCCAGACCCGCAGTCGGTCACCCTCTCCCCCTGCTTCCCAGCGGGCTGTAGGAGCCTCGGGAGTGGAGAATTCCTTCGGAAGAAGCGCCTTTCCTGGAGGGATGCGCCGACGGGACCTGTGCCACAGCCCGACAGAGCTCTCCCAGCGAGCTGCAGGCCACGGCTCCAACTTCCTCGTTCCGAGAGGCTTCACAGGAAGCCCCGAGTCAGCGAACTGCTCTCGCACTCGTGCGGACTTCCTCCTTGCTGCCGACGCCCGCAGCCCCCTCCGCCACGGAGGCACAGGAAACTCGCGCTCTGACACATTTCTGATACCCTCTCCCCCGGCTCGCCGACGCGCAGACACTCCCACCCAGCGAGCCGGTCCAGGGACACAGCTGTCTCATGGAAACTGCAGGGAGAGGAAAGTCACGGTGCTTCCGAACAAGTCCAAGGGGCAGGTGTTTCCATGGACGGCCCCCGAACTTCGAATTTTGCAGCTTCCTAACTTTTCAGGCTTCTAACCCTGCGCCACGCACTGTCCATGCCTACACATCGTGCCCCTATAGTGCCCCCTTGTGGACACTAACATGCCCACGCAAACTTGTGCCAACCACGGTCCCATCTGTATGTGTACCGACCTGCATCGCTCCACGGAGAGCAGTTTTCAGTGGATTACACACCCACCTTACAGACAGACTAAAAGATACCAGTCCATGCGATCTGATTAACTCACATGTCTCTAGGCCCAGTGTGGAAAATCCATCCACTCGTTTTCTAACAGCATCATTCAATTCAGGGTGGCAGGGGGAGGCCGAGCCTATCCCAGCAAGCTACAGGTGCAACATCCTGGACGGGACACCAGTCCATAACAGGGCAGACACAGACACGCACACATTCAGACCAGGGATAATTTTCCCAGAAGCCAATTCACCCACCAGTATGTCTTTGGACTGTGGGTGGACACAGGGAGAACATGCAAACTCCACGCAGATATGAGGAAAATCCTCTGTGTTCATTGATGAATATTCCAGGAGACAATCAATGAAACTGTCACGATCGCTACTCCTCCTCTTAAGGGCGCTCCAGCCCTTCCTTGTTCTGCCCCATTACCTGCACCTGTTTCTGATTTCCGTTCCACCTTAAAAGCCAGACGCAGACGTCACTCCTGGTTCCTCATTGAATTCCGCTTCGTGAGAGCCCAGGTCCTGCTGCATCTGGCTCCGTTATGCTTTTAACTTTCTGTTCCTGATTCCCCGCCCCACCGGTCCCGACCCGGTTCATGGTTTTGTTCCCTGGAAGGATCCCCTGGCCTTGGACTCTACCTTCAGTCTTGGATTACCCGTTTGGATGTTCTCATGGATTGTTCACCCCGGATTCACTCTCCCTGGACACCTGCACCCCTCGGACACGCCCCCCGTCTCCATACCCTCTCCTGCATGACTTTTTCCCCAGCGTTTCCTCACAATTCCGGATCGTGTCGTCTGCATAGGGCCCAAAAAGAACTGTTCGTGACAGAAACCTTTAACTTAATGCCTCTTGCAGCTATGAACGCCTGTAAAGTTGAGATATTTCCAGGAGTCAAAGTTCTTGATCCCAAGCACCATCTTGAAAAGCAACAGGCTTTGGGTGAACATAAAGGACAGAAAGGTTACGCAGGAAAAGAGGCCCCTTAGTAGTTAGAAGTCAACTGATCCAAGGATCTCCTTCATTTTGTGAAAGAAGCCTAGGTCAACTAAAACAACATGGCTGGGAGACTTGTTCCACTCTGCTGCCACCCTTGACGTAAGGACGTGCTTCCTAATGTACAGTTTTAAAAACACCTCCATGTTTCCACTTGACCAGTGAAGTGAAGTCCCTTGAACTCCTGATCGTACTTTATTGCTCTTCTCTTCTTTTCTATAAGGTGGGGATCAGAATTGTACACAGTATTTTACGCAGGTCTCACCAGCGTGTTTTACAATTGTAATATAGCATTCCCTGTTTTAAATCCTACACTTTAAACTCTGTAAATGAGTCCTAAGCAGATGTTTCAAGTTCATCTTCTCCCAATGCGGATCGATAGCTTGTTTGTACAGAATGAAATGGACATTTCACGTTATGTTCTATTAAATACTGCACAAGACACAAGAGATTTTACTTCCAAAAACTGTTCATATATAAAAATAATCCATTTCATGTATCCATTTAAGACTCACGAAATTTACAGATGAATTCAGAAATTCATGTGCTCTAAGGATGTTCCAGACTAATAGTAGAAATATTGGATCTCCATTCGGACAGGCTGAAAGAAAACTCTTTGAGAAGTGGCGCCAGGCCTGACCTCCAGCTCCAGACAGGCTCAGCTGTGGCACAGAGCACAAGCAAGATTAAATATTAACAGCAGACAAAATTGCATAATTAATATTTCAGCAACAGCAGTGAGGGCTGGGAGACAGCCTCCAGACAGATCTCATCTCCTCCCTCTGATGTCTGCAGCCTGGCTGTCCCTGAACACCGAAACAACTGAACACCTGAACACACCACAGCCCTGGGCACACACTGCAGCCAGGGTCCTTCAGAGCTACAGCATCACATGATTCTGTCTGCAGTCCAGCTGTCCCTGAACACCTGAACACACCACAGGCCAGCTCACCCTGAACATACCACAGCCCAGCTCTTCCAGAACACCTGAACACACCACAGCCCTGGGCACCCACTGCAGCCAGGGTCCTTCAGAGCTACAGCATCACATGATTCTGTCTGCAGCCCGGCTTTCCCTGAACACCTGAACACACCACAGCCCAGCTCTTCCAGAACACCTGAACACACCATAGCCCAGCTCTTCCAGAACACCTGAGCACACCACAGCCTAGCTCTTCCAGAACACCTGAGCACACCACAGCCCAGCTCTCCCTGAACACCTAAACACACCGCGGCCCCCTAAACACATCACACCTAAACTCTCCAGTACCGAGCTCCTGGATATATTGTAACCCGGTGTTCTGCCTGTACTGTAACTGCTGTGACATGGACAAAAAAAACGAATAAACCAACTTCAAACCTGGGCATCAGTTTTTTACTTTGGGCACTGGGCAAGTGAAACAAACCAGACTTTAATGTCAATGTGCATTCCGGCTGTAATTCTTGAAACACTGCACATAAACAGGCCCCTGGGTCAGAGGTCTGTAATTAGAGCCCATTTTGGAAAACCGCAGCTCCTGGATCTACAAGAGTTTTCCAGACAAGATCTACAGTACGTGCCCACTTCAGACCTGACCCAGACTTCCCCTCGGAGACTCTCCCTCCCCAGCTAGCTGGTCCTGGTGGGTGTGATCAGCTGGCCTGGGTCACCCCCCGGCTGTGCTGGTACCCGCTGGACTGCTCTGCTCCAGGGTACTGTGGCAGAGTCTGTCAATGGGGGTCTCTCTGACAGGGTCTCCCCGGGATCAGCCCTGCCCTGCCCCGCCCCCGTGACTCGGACCCGTTCCCACGCCCCGTGTTCCGGTCACGCCTCGCACTCCCCTCGGCTGCGCGGGCGCTTTCCATACACCCACATCGATAGAAACACACACACGACGTTTGTTTGTGCTCTTTTCAGTTTCGTCCGGGCTTAGCGTCTTCGTCTCTTAAAATCTTTCCCTTTCTTTTCCGCTCCATTTAAAGAGACGCCCCCCCCTTCCCCTGACCGGCCACGCAGCTCCATTCAGGGCTCGCCGGCTCTCCCCATTGTCGGCGTCGCCATGGCGACCCCAAAAACACTCACTGACTCACAGTGTCGTGAACTCGTGTGCAGATGGAGCACCGCGCGAGTACGTGTAACAAAACCGCTGCATACGAAGTAGCTTGGGCGAAGTGACTGACGACCTCACACAGACCTGCTGCTCGGTGTACTACGTTTTAATCAACTGCTTGCGAGCAGATGCGTCGCACTAATCCTCATTCTTACGCTCCTTCAGAGAAAAAGAAAAAAACGTCTTAGAAAAATCAAAATGCAGTATTTCGTCATAAAAGAGCAGCTTCCTCATATCTGTGGCTCCGATGGCAAAACCCACCCTTGTCCGAGTTTGTGAAACCGTATCCAGTTCCCTGTTGTTGATGGTTCCGGTTCCGAGACATCGCCGAACCCGAGCCCGCCGGGCCGGCTGGACACGCGCCCGGCAGCGTCCACGCACCTTTTTCACATGGAAAACACGCGCCGGGCGCCTCGAGCGAGCGTGCAGACGCAGCGTTTTTAGAGCCCTTTAATTTCTACTGCTGACACATAAGTAGGAGTATTGCGCTCAGTGATGTTATTTCAACGTGGCCATTGCGTAACTAATTATAGATTCTTATCAGTGACCGATCTGATACGTAAGATTTCTGCGTTTATGTAAAGATTGGGCATACAGCTCTGTTTTTATGAGCACTGTGATATATATTTATATTTTGGCGGCAGTATATGGGTGTAGATGTATAACATACACTTGAGTAATGTGTATTACAGAACACCTACTGTACACCTGTCTGTAGCGAGAGTTCATATTCTATAGACTGCCTCTGCAGTTATACTGGCTAACTAAACCAGAGCCATATACAGCACCCTGTAATTAAAGCAGAAGCAGAGTGTGGTTCATCAATTTCAAGCTGATATTGAAGGCATACTGTACAAGGCGATCGACCGCTGACACGTTATGTAAGATCAGAGACCCAGTCAGTGCGCGGAGACGGGAGCGGCTCTCTGGGTCTGCGGTCTGGGCGCTGGAGAAACCGTCAGGGGCAGACAAGACGCCAAAAGTCACTCGACGGGGAGGTCTCTGGCCTCAGCGCTCAGAGAGAAACTGACACGGCTATCTGAGCCAGCCGTGCAAATCGCAGATTGATGAAACTGCCCCCCCCAGCCCCCCTCAGCCCCCCTCACACCCGTGATGTATATTATACGGCTTTGTTACTGCCTGTTCAGGTCTCGACGCGATATTCCGTGCTGTGTGCAGGAGGCGAGGGGCGGCTGAGACGCTCTTGCCCGACCGAAGGCAAATGAAGAGACCGGGGTGAGAGCCAGCAAGACTCCCAGGCATCTCTTTTCTGCGTGCTGTACTTTTCCCTCGCATAAATAAGGCAACACTCACTTTGTTCCGCCGGCCGCTGTGCCGCTCCTCCGCGCCCAGCGCTCTCCCTGCAGGGCTGACCCGATCTGTTCGCGACGCGCTCTGTACCGTGTCGGTGCGTCCGGTTCGGGTTCGCTCGCGTACAATCGCTCGGGCAAGGGGAAGGCGGGGGGGGGGGGATGTGGAATGGGGGGCGGTCGGACCCCAGGGGAATCCCAGCTGCTCGGAATACATCCTCGGGACCATCCAATCAGCGGCCGCCTCACGCCCCTTTGTTGGTGTCGCCGACCAATGGCGGCGCGGCCGAGGGGGCGGGCTCCCCGTCAAACAATGCCGAGCAGCTCGGAGCCCCACACACGTGTCTCAGAGGGTTTCTTACCCGGGTAGTCTCTGCCGCGCTCGGTGCTCGTCCGTTCCTCCCGTAAATCTATTGTGCGCTACCTTGTTGTCTGGCACACATAAACCCCACGGGACTGTTTCAAAAAGGAAGGATCTCTTCCTGCAGTTTTTGTCTTTTGGCTGGGGAGCTAAAGTCCTTGTGGATATCAACAAATAACCTGAACAATTTTTCCCGAATACGTTCCGCGAGATTTGCTGTGCAAATTCTTTGGGCTGTCGGTGTTAGAGGCTGGCATGTGCCCGTTTTTGCGTGTTTGAGTTCTTCCTTCTGGCCCAAAGTCTATTATTCATGACTGTCTGTACGTGTCCGTCATTCTCCTTTCGCGCGATGTCGCCGCTCCTCTGTCTGGCCGTTACTTCAGCGCCTCCCGTGTTTTATCCACTGAGGAAGTACCGTAGCTAGCAGCTCTTCTCCACCTGTAAACCCGAACACGCGTGGGTCAGAGCAGTCCGGCTCCTGGCGCGGGCAGTCGGCCGCAGTCCAGTGCTAGCCCTGTCAGGTTACTCGGCCAGATCCACCAGCGTGTTCACTAGTACTTCACTCATGCCTAATAGGATCAGTACTCAGTCAGGATAGTGACTCTATTAAAGCACTATGGGACTGGAATGGAAGGACTGAGCGCTGGAGCTTAACCCTTGAATTAGTACATCCTGCCTTGTTTGAATTAGTTTTACAGCACAGGCACAGCCCAACTCTGCAGGGCACAGATTTCGAGGAGAGCCAGAGGCCCAAGCATGAGGTCTGTATGGCCGAGGAAGCCCTGTGCTCGCCTGCGTCTCCGTACCAACACTGCAAACCCTAATCCAATCACCCAGCAGCCATCTGCTCGCCCCATCTTCTCAGACCTCAGCCGGGGGGGTGAACTCCGGATCCCACCTCGGATTCGGGGGGTGAGGTCCTCACCGAATCCTGTTCTGTGGGCTCTCGGACCCTGGACATCACACCGGGGGCGCTCTTGGACCCTGAACATCCTGTTCTGTGTGCTCTCGGCCCCTGAACATCCCTCTGTGTGCTCTCGGCCCATGAACATCCCTCTGTGTGCTCTCGGACCCTGAACATCCTGTTCTGTGTGCTCTCGGCCCCTGAACATCCCTCTGTGTGCTCTTGGCCCCTGAACATCCCGTTCTGTGTGCTCTCAGACCCTGGACACCTCACTGTGTGCTCTCGGACCCTGGACATCCCGCCGGGGGTGCTCTCAGACCCTGGACATCCCGCTGGGGGCGCTCTCGGACCCTGAACATCCCGCTGGGGGTGCTCTCGGACCCTGAACATCCTGCTGGAGGCGCTCTCGGCCCCTGGACATGACTTCCAGCACACGAGCCGCCAGCTCTCTGTGAGCACGCAGGCCAGAGACGTGACCCCAGTGCAACACCGCAAACAGAAGAGCGCAGAACGTACGCAGCCAGGCTCCGGCCTGCAGAGGAAACAGGCAGTCCCTCCTTCCTCTGTCCAGCCCAGCGCAGGAGACACATGGACAGTCCACTACCCGCCCCGGACATTTCTATTTGTGAACCAGGAGCCCCTCCGAGGAAATGACAAGGGATATGAGTTCTGGGTTAAGCAAAATATTGGTCACAGCCCGATACAAGTCCAAATGTCCACTTGTGACCCCGATGTCAGCATTTCTGTGAGATACTAGTGCAGATACTAGATACAGCGCAGACCGCAGGTCCGATACAGGCGAGCGTGCAGCACGATTGTGCTCACAGCTCTTCATCCACCCCATACAGTGCAGACCGCAGGTCCAATACAGGCGAGCGTGCAGCATGATTGTGCTCACAGCTCTTCATCCACCCCATACAGTACAGACCGCAGCTCTGATACAGGCGAGCGTGCAGCACGATTGTGCTCACAGCTCCTCATCCACCCCATACAGTACAAACCGCAGCTCTGATACAGGCGAGCGTGCAGCACGATTGTGCTCACAGCTCCTCATCCACCCCATACAGTACAGACCGCAGCTCTGATACAGGCGAGCGTGCAGCACGATTGTGCTCACAGCCCTACAGTCTGACTTTCTTAGACTAATACATGCTTTTTCAGCAAGTTAGTGAAGAAAAAGAGTCTTGATTCATTCTGTAACATCATATTTTATTAAATAGACACCTTTAGGAACAAGGGATAGAACATATTCAATGCTACCATAACTATACACGATATCTGGTCCAGATAATTATAGCACACTTTTGCATTTTAATATATATTTATATACTTTTGTTTTTTAGAAGATCTCTTTTCACTATTATTAACATGAAACAGGAAGCAATGTTAGAAAAATACATTATGAAAAAGGTCTAGCAGACAAACAAAAACAAACATGTTCTTCTTTCCCATTGAATGACAGTGAACTGAAGACCTCTTGAGCAACCCCCCCCCCCAAAGCCCAGAAAAGGGCTGATGTGTAGACACCAAATCGTAATGAAATGTAATGAAACAGTGCACTGTGCAGCATGAGGATTCAGGATGAAATGCATTTCTTTCATACAAATGTTACTTCTTAGCCTTAAAAAAAAAAAGTTTACAAAAACCCCCCCAAAAACTTAAAGAAGTTTAAGATATGAACCACATGGTATCTTCTATTCAGATATCCCCTTCAAAAGAACTGAAAGGGAGTGTTTAATAGTTCGCTCATTTGCATACAGCACAAAAGATGTCTGGATTGTGTGAAAGGACAAAGGCGTGCCCGCAAGCACACTGGCACTGCTCTGCTCCTCCTCCTGGGGGGCGCAGGGGCACGGGGGACTGGAAGGCACAGAGGACTGTCCACGTGTGCACGTGCCACCACGTCGCACGACGGCCCTTCTCACCACTGCTCTCAGGCCAGTCAGGGTTCCCATGAACTGTACAGTTAATGTCCCTGCATAAATTACAACAGCTACAAAATCAAATAAATACATATAAATAGAAGCAATCAAGAGAACATGAGAGAGAACTTTGTTTTTCAATGGCTGGATTTAGCTGGTGGGCATCACTGCTCATCTCCAACCAGGCGGGAGCTCTGGGCCTGCCTGGCCCTGGAGAGACTGGGGCTCTCGTCGTCACCCACATCTCCATCAGGACAGGAGCCCCAGATCCCTGGGGGACCGTCTCTCTCACCGGGACAGGACAGGAGCCCCAGATCCCTGGGGGACCGTCTCTCTCACCGGGACAGGACAGGAGTCCCAGATCCCTGGGGGACCGTCTCTCTCACCGGGACAGGACAGGAGCCCCAGATCCCTGGGGGACCGTCTCTCTCACCGGGACAGGACAGGAGCCCCAGATCCCTGGGGGACCGTCTCTCTCACCGGGACAGGACAGGAGCCCCAGATCCCTGGGGGACCGTCTCTCTCACCGGGACAGGACAGGAGCCCCAGATCCCTGGGGGATCGTCTCTCTCACCGGGACAGGACAGGAGCCCCAGATCCCTGGGGGGACCGTCTCTCTCACCGGGACAGGACAGGAGCCCCAGATCCCTGGGGGACTGTCTCTCTCACCGGGACAGGACAGGAGCCCCAGATCCCTGGGGGACTGTCTCTCTCACCGGGACAGGACAGGAGCCCCAGATCCCTGGGGGACTGTCTCTCTCACCGGGACAGGACAGGAGCCCCAGATCCCTGGGGGACTGTCTCTCTCACCGGGACAGGACAGGAGCCCCAGATCCCTGTGGTATCGTCTCTCTCACCGGGACAGGACAGGAACCTGTGTGTGTGGCACAGGGCTTGTGCGTACAGTCTGGACAGAAGAGTATCGCGCTCAGGATGTCACAGTTCAAGGTGCCAGAGACACCCAGGGTTCCCGATCAATGAACTCTTAACCTACAAGCAGGGCGGCAGCCTTGCCTATTTTCTGGCTCAATTAAAACCACCAGAGGATTAAGATTTAAGCAGAAGCGATGTATCAACCCGATTCAATCTGGGCCGGATCAAAGTAACTGCTCTCCCGCGTGGATGCTAAACTCTGTCCAGGAATAATCCTAATAAAAATGCTCTACCAGGAGGAATATAGCACAAAATAATTTAATCCAATGTGAACACAACTGCCCCTCGCATTTGGCTGATGTCTCTCCTGTGTGGATTATACAGCTGTTCTCCCAGAATAATACCAACACTTCTCCTCTCCTAGGGTAATCCAAATACAACTGCTGTCCCAGTATACGCCCAATACCACCGCTATCTCAATAGGATGATCTCTCCTGTGTGGATGATCCAACTGCTCTCCCAGTATAATTCCAACAGGTGGACAAGCTTCGAGAGGCATGCCGGAAGGGAACCTGCTGGGTTCTGGACCTGGACATCCAGACCTGGTTTGGATTTATTGTGGGTGAAATGGACTCTCCTAGATTCAAGACATCTGAGGACAGGAGGAGGCTGATGGCTCAGTGCTGAAAGGTTAAGGGGTAAAGAGTCCAGTTAAAGCTTTTATGACAAGATTTCATAATACTGGGCAAAGCATTTTCTTAAATTGATCTATATGGTGAAAGTGTTCTTAATCTTGAGAAACAGGCGAGTTAATATCGCCTCTAAAATGTACAGGACTGGGGTTCTCAGGACCTGTGCTTGACACTACTGCCACCTGGTGGTATTAACCTACAACTGCACACAGCACGCTCAATCCTAACTGCCATTTTATTTTAAAGTTTTCAGACTGGGGAAGAGATCGGTCTGTAACTGTTACATTTGGCCCCCGACAGACGTCTTGTGCTAAACTACATGAGAGTGTAAAAACAGACACACAATGTCTTGGATTGTACAGCCTTGTTTTTTGGCAGAAACAGCTAAGCCTCATGAGAAAAGGAAAAAACCCTTTTATAAGGAGCAGCCAGCCAAGCCCTCCAGCCATTACTCTAGACTCTGCAGTAACACAGCACTGCCACGATAAAATGAGCTGCCTTTGATGACTGTGCAACAAGACATCGGGCGCACAACGGAAACGCCACACACGCAGCGGTGTTCTTCCAGTGCAGGGAGGGAGGGCGGGTGCCAAGCGTCATGCCCGGGCAGTGCCCTACCGCTGGAGGCTCTGCTCTTCTGACACGGCTCTGGAGGCATTGCCTCCCACTGCCCCGCTGGAGATCTGGCTCTCTTGCGCAGGGCTCCAGGACTGGAAAGCATGTTAAAAATAACTTGATTTGAAAAACAGGCAGATCTCTGTCCTCCTAACAAAATGTAGCTATGGAGATGGAAACTGGGACAGAATTCTCAGCTGGGTCAAAACTGTGTCTGTGCCTAATGTAACAATCCTTGCTATAACAGGATTGCTTGTACTACATCCTCTACTGTAACAGCACTGTCCTACTGCACTTTTACTACAGTCCCCTACTGTAACAGCACTGTCCTACTGCACTTTTACTACAGTCCCTACTGTAACAGCACTGTCCTACAGTCCTACAGCTTTAACCCATCAAGCACTGATCGGTTTGTGGGACATGCCCTCCTAGATCAGAACTGTATCTTGGCTGCACCCGACTCTCCGGAGCGTCTCATATGAAACAAGCTCTGCAGCTGAACAGGCTTTCACAAGACCAGCATCCTTGGGAGTCCCAAAGGTCAAAGGTCAAAAGCATGCTTCACGATTAAAAAGGCCTTCAAAGAATTATGTTCACGAGTGTCTCAAATAAGACCAACTAACAGTAAACGAGGGAGAGCTGACAAATAGCATAAAAAATACTTTGTTAAAATAAATGTAACAGTAATTCAACTTCCCACAGACACTTCAACTCAAAAGGAACTCAGAGACTCAGGGATAGGGTCTGGTTCATTCCCAAGCTGAAGCACAAGGAGGTTCACATATCTGGCAAGTGAGAGGGCTGGGACTTTAACTAGGAACCTCTTGTGGAGACTGAAAGACTGAAAGCCCCTCATCTGAACCACTGGACCCCCTAGCCTCCTACCTTTCAGCATGACAGGACACAGATGATCATGTGTACAGGCAAGTGGCTATTGCCCATGCAGGACCTAATCAGAGACAGGTCCTTCCCCTGTCACTACTACCTGGTTTGAGTGACAGGCGCCAGAACCAATAAATACACAATCACAACTATCTACACCAGCACCAACTCCTCCCAAAACAATGCCATTTCCCCATATCTGGGCTCATTCGTGACACCCTTGGTCCATTCCTACCTTCTATGACTTACAACAGCCATAGTGACAATCCTATTGAAGCACACCCTGACTGAAACCCTTTGTCTGAAATGTTTCTTTGGTGCGTGTCACAGCTACAACGTCCCACAGGTAGGAGCAGAGGAGAGCCAGGGAAGTCTGAGAACACCCATAATCCCCCCAGCCCAGCTACTGTCTCCAGCATGTCAGGTAGACTGCGGCTTTGTTACATTTCCTGATGTTCTACCCTAAGCTATACAACACACTTGGCTACGTGACTGGAACTTGAACACCACACAGAAAAGAGCCTCTCCCACGTCTTCATGTGTTTAGTTTTTCCCACATGATGGCTTCAGATGCCCGGATTACTACCGGGCAGCACAGAGAACTGTGGGCGATGGAGAAGACAGACCTGGCACTCCTGATCTCACGTCAGTTATTAACTTCACCTTGCTGGGATGGATAAGTGTTCAATAAACTTTGAAGTGAAGTGATCGCGTGCTGACTGTACTATACAACAGCAAGCTGGACTGGAAGGCTCATACTGTCTTGCCTCTGCTGCAAGATGACAGCTGGACACACTGTGCTTCACTGAAGAGCCCAACCTTCTGAACTGACCTAAAAATGCCACTAGGTCCAGTCAGAAACTGGGGACTACAGATGGCTGATCAAACCTGCAAGATCAGGTCTCTCCAAGCTCTCCTGTGCACAAAGTCAATCACCTGACTATCATGGCCGGTTGATTGCCACACAGCCCTTCAAGATGGAATGGAGCTCCTAGGAGGACAAGGAGACACTTTGGTCCACGTTGCCCTCCAGGCTGCGTTACTGACGTTCCAGTGCCCACGACAGTCAGTCTGTAGTGTGACTCTGAGCCTGCCAGTCCTTCCTAAAATGTACCTGAAGGCAGCATGCAAATGCTGACATTACGTGTGACGTTACTTGAAACTAGTAGTATAGAGCTGTTTGCACTTGTCCTCTTTGCATTTGTAATTCACAGCTAGCAGCGTACACGCATCACGGCCTCATTTATGGTGCAGCACTTACTATACGTGACTTGGCAATTGGCTTTTCCCATCCCCGTTTCCGTGTTAAGCAAATCAGGAGGCCATACGACCCATCTAGCTTGTTGGGTAGTTCGTAACTAATTGATTCAAGAATTTAATCCAGCCATTTCTTGAATGAAGCCAGGGTATCGGCTTCAACCACATAGCTACGTGGCTTAATCTATACTCCCAACACCCTTTGTGTTAAGAAGTGCCTCCTGCTCGCAGTTCTAAAAGCACTTCCTCCTAGTTTCCACCTGCGTCCTCGGGTGTGTTTACTGCCTATTCTGAACCCGCCTGCTGCTGGGGTGCCTTTGAGGATTCGGAATCGGGTCCCCTCCCAGTTTTCTCTTGGTGCAGCTGTCAGGTTGGGACGGCCCCTGAAGGCCTGGAATGTACCTGGTGGTTCTTCCCTGGCCTGATTGCAGGTGACCACATTTATACACACCACAGCTCATTGCACACTGGGAACAACGTCCTAGTCCTTATCTTAACAGGAGGCCTGTCTCGTCACGCACGGTCACTCCCTCCTTACCATTCCAGCTCGGAGCGTCTCCTTCGGCCTGCGGCACTCGAGAGGCTGGTAAACCCGGAGTGGGGAAACGGGATGAGGCCGTGGGAGGATATTTACACGCCGAATGAAAAATAAAGCTACACACAGAATACGACCGGCAGCTGGGGGGGTCTCGCCCCCGCCCTCGCTCTCGCTCTCCCGCGCAGACCCGCAGGCAGGAGGTCCCGGAACCCCGGGCAGAGCTCCGAGATACCGCGGAGGTCGGATCCACTGTGGCGTGGGTCTCAGCTTGACTGCCCCCCCTTCTCGCTCTCTATCCTGCCCCCAGACAGCACCCAATCCCAGCCGTCGGCCGCAGGGGCGTACCCCCGTCCCCACGGGGTGCCGCCAAAGCCTCCGGCCCACGCTGCCCTTCACAGGAGCGCGGAAGAGTCGCAGGTGCCAGTCAAGAAGACGGATCAGACTCCCGTTGCGCAGCACCGTCATCCATGCCAGGTTTTACCAGCCACAGGCTGTGATGAAGCAGAAAAGCGATCTACTTCACGCAGTTGTAGCTCCATGCATGCGGGTGGAAATGGCCTCTATTCAAGGGGCATAATCCTCACAAAAGCCCCTGCCGGGTGTTAGTCTGTACAACTGTCCACAGCTGCTCAAACCTGGCATGGATCAAACTGCTGGGCAGCAGAAGGTACACTGCCATCCCCTCAAGGGGCAGACGCCTTCAGGGAATAGGGAATACAGTACTAGGACTACGAAACAGGAATTAGGGACTACAGCACTGGGATTAGGTCAAAGGGCACAAGGATAAGGGAACAAGGGAATGCAGAAGGGCTCAAACTGAGACACAGCCATTCATAACTCAAATTTAAAAAAATCATACAACACTGGAGATGGAATTCTTCATCGAAGCATCAAAAATAAAAATTGTCTAGAACAGCAGAAGACCCCCCCCACCCAGAATCCCACAAAATACGCAGCCCTGCCCTCCCCTTACTAAGGTGCAGGATGTCACTGTAATAAAACCATGTGTTCAATTTAACTGAACAACATTAGTAAACAGACACCATTATCCACAAACAACAACAGCTCAGAGATTAAGGAAAGTAGACAGGTATATAAACAGATGCTCTCTCTCCTTCTTTCTCTGTCTCTCAGACTGAGTGCAAAGGTTTTACAAAGCATTTGTATCAGCTTTTCCCTCTCAGCCTCTCTTTTAATCATGTTGTCATTATCTATAACTAATATATTAATTATGAACAATCTGGTCCCCAAATTAACTGGATAATAAATAGCACTTCCTGCTCAGTCAGAAAGGCAATTTCTAATCTATAAACACTGCGGACATTTTTGCGATATGCATAGTATCTGAGAATCTGAACGGCCATTCATGGCGAGAGGGTTTTAGGCAGAGAGTTCCTTGCAATATAGCCAAGCCAAGTTAAAGAAGCATCGTTTTGCATTTCTGTTACGTGCCATATCTTTTGCATATTTGCATATTATGATTGTTCAATTTGCATGCATTTCAAATGCTGGTATTTAGTCACTTTGGGCACCCCCTTGTCAAATGCACATTTACAAAGCCCAGCCACATTAAAATGAGCACCCTCCCACTTCAAGACACAAGCCTCTGCACTCTGAGGGAGACACATCAGCTTTTTAAATAACATTATTTATGGCTGATGCTCTCCTTCAGGCTCTGCACGATGCACCAGGACAAGCTATACCAGGCACTGATGTGTTTGTGCCTGCTCCATTTTGTGCTCGGTGTTGCATCGCACTTGCACGCTCCGTCCCTGAAGGCTGAGGCTGCTATTTTAAGGCGGCAGGGGGCTGCTGGGTTCGTCCACAACAACGCACGCTGGCTGAAGGGTCATGCTTTTTAAAACCTTTGCTGAAAGTAAGCAGCCTGTGTCTGTGTCGTTGGCTGTCGGTCAGAGGACTCCTCCATCGCCCCTGGCTATACACCGCTCTCCCCCGCGCCCCCCCCCTCGCCCGCCCGGGCCCCGCAGCGCCCAACCGAGGCGCACGGCCGCCCGCCGTACCCCGCGAAGGTGGGGCTGATGGGCAGGTACTGGAAGAAGCGGTGTCGGCGGAGGAAGTCCATCCCGAATGGCAGGTCGTAGGACCGCATGCCCTCCAGCTCGGCCGCGCTCTTGCCCGCGCCGCGCTTCAGGCGCCGGATGCCCCGCTCCTCCGGGGAGCCTGGGAGAGAGGGACACGCGGAGTCAGAGACTGAGACAGGAGAGAGAGAGCCTGAGGAGCAGTGAGCCTGTCTCCCAGTGATGCTCCAGATGTTCACGTCTTTATTGTAAATGTCTGTAGACTCGTGTTTTACGTTAACTGTATTTGTTATTTGCTTTGGCAACACTGATTTTATTCATCGGTCATGCCAATAAAGCATCATGACTTGAAAAAATTGAACTGAACAGAGAGGGACAAGCCCGACAGGCTGACAGGACAGGACAGGACAGACAAGCACAGGCGGGCGACAGAGAGCTGGGCTCCGTTACCGGGTATAGTGTTGTCCAGAATAAACGCCACCGAGCCCCCTACAAACATGGCCGTCGTCAGCAGCACATTGAGCACCTGGTCTATCTCCACTATACCTGGGAAGGGGAGAAACAGACTGAGGTTAGAGACTGAGCGAGAGTGCTAAGGTGTGTTCATCTCCGTGACAGGGAATCGCATTTGCTTAGGGAATGGCGGTCGGACTCCTACTGCACAGAAGCAGCTCGATCCATTCCAGGCTTTATTCTAAACCCCTCAGGACTAAAACAGACCTGCTCTTCTACTGCGGCGCAACCTGTGCGCGCATCTGCCTGGGTCTTTAAAGACCTGAAACGGATCAGAACAGCAGAGCGCCGGGCGTCCCCCCAGACTTCCACCACGGCCGTCCATTCACACCTGTGACCAGCGGGTTCTGTTTCAGGTAGCTGGGCAGCACCAGGCCAAAGAAGATGGAGAAGCCGAGCACGAAGAGGTTCCGGGAGGAGTTCAGATCGATGAACTGGAGGTTCGAGAGGCCCACAGCCGTGATCATCCCTGCACGCGGAAAAGGAGGGGTCACACACGGGCAGTCACGCAGAGACACAAGGACATGCACCTCAAAACCTCCTTCACTGCAGCCTTGAAGAAATTCTACAGCCAGAGCTGCAGCTTTGGGAAAATAAGCAAACGAGAGTTTTTGCTGGAAACACACTGTCAGACTCCTTATTACTCCGAGGCAGGAGGCACATCAAACTGGGGAACATCCTAAGTGCTGGAGACAGTGTGGAAACCAAGATGGTAATCACTGGCATTGTAGTGCAATGCAGGGAGTGTCGGGTGTGGGGGGCGGAGCCTTGGATTAAGGGAGACGCATCGCTATGGAAACCACACCTGGCGTGAATAAGTGAATGAATGGCAGGTGTAGAAGTGGTTTCCATGGCAACGTGTCTCCCTTAATCCAAGGCTCCGCCCCCCCACACCCGACACCCTGCATTGTACCACTGCATGTATCTGGGAGTGCCCTAAAATAAGGCTTTTCTGGGATTATTTACATGGGGCCCGAGAGGACATATCTGAAAGGAATCTACCCTTTACATTTGAGGTTCTGGATTTTGGCAGGCTGGATTTTCACTTGAGTAGTACTGACAAACATCTTTGTGTGATTTTTATCTGAAGGTAAAAAGACTATAACAAGAAAGTGGCTTCTCCTGGATTTACCAACATTATGGTACATGTAAATGAAATGTACATCATGGAAAAATTAAATTTCACTTAAATTACAGATGAACAAATTTGTCAAATATGGGTCTAGGTGGATTAAGTACATTAAGCCTGAATTTGTTGAGATACAGAATAACAAACTGGAATTAAGAATCTACATATTCTTTCCCCTCTTCAATCATAAAAATGTATATCTCTCTTATTTCAAAAGTTAGAAGTGAAACAATTGTAAAATATTAAAGGAATAGATAAGAATAGACATTTTCATGTGTGATATATATTGGTACATTTGCATTATAAAAGGATGGTTGTGTAACATCATTGGAAGTTAAAATGGTTTTATCTGATCTCTAAAATACAAAAAGACATCATAAGCAAACGGGTCTCATGCCAGCAGGCGGGAGAGGAGGCAGACGGGGGGCAGATGTTCCTCACCGAAGAGCGTGCAGAAGAGCGCCCCCAGCACGGGGTCAGGCAGGGAGGCGAACAGCGCGCTGAACTTGCCCACCAGCCCCAGCAGCAGCATGAGGGCAGCGCCGTACTGGATGACTCTCCGGCTGCCCACCTGCGAGGGGGCAGACACCGTCAGCACAGGGGACTGGCCGAGAGGCCGGCGGGGGGGGGGGGGTCAGAGGGCAGGGGGCAGTACCTTGGTGATCCCCAGGACTCCGATGTTGGGGCTGGAGGAGGTCGAGCCGTTCCCGGTCCCAAACAGGCCGTCCAGCACGCAGGACACCCCCTCGATAAATATCCCCCTGAGAGACGGGACGGGGAGAGAGAGGGCTCAGTATGTCACCCGCCACTGGATCCCCAGCCCACGATCGCCCCAGAGGGCAGTCAGGACTGTGGTCTGAGCAGGAGCAGCTGTGGGGTCCTGGTGCTGGGACAGAGGGAGGAGAGCCCTGTGCCCATGGGGGCCCACTTCAACCCCAGGAGAGACTCAGGCTGCAGCTCCACAAGAGCGCAGGCTCAGCACAGTAGCCGTTCGTAACCTCCACAGCGCCCTGGTTATCTCCACCTTGGGTATTTCTGCTCAGGCATTATCTTTTGAGCAAATTTTGAAAGAAACGAGTCCAGTTCTTTAGAGGACCAGCTCGATCAACAGCTCCACACTTACACCTGTGTGTAACCCTTCAGTTCACGACCACCCTTACTCCTGCACCAGCTGCCCCCTGAACGTCAGGGCTCGCAGGTGCAGGCCTGGGAAGAACAGCCCTGAGCCCTTCTCCGTCCTCGGGCACGGATCACATACTTACTAACGTCTCCTGCAGTAAGGGTCTCGTTTGGCTCTCCCCCAGCACCGAGCTCTTCTTAATTAAAATCAGGATTTCAGACGGAGCGGCGGAACCCGTATAGGCGCTCCCCCGAGTGCCGCCGAGCTCAGCGGCCCCGGGTGCGAGCCTCCCCCCCAGCCAGCTCCGATCCCGTGACGTGTTAAAGAGGAGAGTCTCGGGGGCGGCCACGGCGCGGGGGGGCTCACCGGTTGATGGCGTGGATGGGGGGCGGGGGGGCGCAGGAGAGCCGGGCGCAGGCGTAGTAATCCCCGATGGACTCGATGATGCTGGCGACCACCGCGCTGAACATCCCGATCACTCCGGCCGCCGACACCGTGGGGTAGCCCCACTGGACTGGGGGGGGGGGGGGCGAGACGCACAGAGCGCAGGTTAGCATCCTCCCAGCCCACCAAACACAGGGCAGGCGATTCGGCGCCAAACGGCCGGCTCCTGGCCAGGTATCACCTGCCCCGTCACCAGGCAGACTCCCGTTGCACAGCAGTGCGATCCATCCCGGGCTTTACCAGCTACCAGCTGTTGCTGATCAGACTGTAGTTCTCTGCTTATCTACTCAAAATTCATCACAGTGTAAAAATGACTGTAACGACATGATTAGTAATTTAGTCATTAGAATGTGAAAACCTGGAATAGATCAAACAACTGTGGAGTGGGAGTCCAACTGACTTCAATAATACACAGGCCTGCTT
Source organism: Lepisosteus platostomus (assembly GCF_059453375.1). Classification (NCBI taxonomy): domain Eukaryota; kingdom Metazoa; phylum Chordata; class Actinopteri; order Semionotiformes; family Lepisosteidae; genus Lepisosteus; species Lepisosteus platostomus. The sequence goes on from NC_142613.1 coordinate 13,243,846, forward strand.
CCTTTCATTGCCTGATTGAGGGCCACGCATAAAACAGAAATAGGGTGCGAGTCTTTTTAAGTACCTGCTTAAAGGGCAGCTGCTTGCTGAATCTGAGTGGAGGGTGTGGACTACTCCCTCTGTCCGTTAAACTGCCGTTTGTGGTTTCTGCTTTAAATGGTTTGAATCTTACAGCTCAAACGTCTTCACAGCACTTTCTGAGGCACTCTTTAATAGAGGGGTGGGCTTCAGCCTTTCAAACTGCTTTAACAAGGCTATAGAGAACGGGTCAGTGTGTGTTTTAAATGAAGGTTAAACCAAATTCATGAAAAGGACTTTGGTTAGACCTGGGGGCGACAGTGACGGTGAACAGGGTGGGCCGAGACTGGGTGTGGGGCAGTGGTGCAGCCTTTTCAGTGCCTGGACGATAGATGACGTGGGTTCAAGAAATGCACTGTCGGCCTCTTCGCTCGTGATCACACGAACAGAAGCCAGAGCACAAGCACATCCGCAGCACTCAACGGTTTTCTTTTTCGCTTTGTCGTTTCCACTTCTCCGATACTGGGGAGTCCAGAGACGCCCTGGGGGCTGCATTTCTTACTAGCACAGCGTGCCCTGGCAGACTGAGGCTGCAATGACCATTGGGTCACCACTAGGGGCCGCCAAAAGCTGCAGCTGGCTCTACTGTAAGAAGTTACTGTTGGCAGGTCACTCAGGCTGGTTCATTCAAGGACTGTTTATTCTTCACTGGCTGTGATAAGGGTCACGCAGAAAAGTGTGTGCGCGCCAGCTGGCAGACAAGCAGAGTAAACATTGGTGCTTAGCAGGCAGCCTAGAAAGCCTCTGTGATTTTTGTTTTTATTGTTGTGAAGTGTCTGTGCTTCAAGAACAGTCAAGTGAAGAATAAGCCAGGATCCTGGTATATACAGTATATGTCTATAGGTGAGCTCTGACCATTTCAGTCAGTTAATTGGTTGAATTACACCAGGAATGTCCAACTGGTGTCCTTGGGAGCTCAGTTCAGTTTTGTGTCACACAATTTCTAAATGATCTCTAAATCACGTCTGCCCTGTCCCTCACTCGGCCAGCCCAGGCCAGGACAGAAGGTCCCACTAACAGGGCAGAGCAGACGTCAGCTGTGGTGTCGAGCAGAACAGAGCAGAAGTGATTCACCACCCCCAGGCCCGAATGGATTGATCCTGTTTCTCCAGAGAGACACATGGGAATATCTACAAACCCTTCACAAGAAGCCTCAGGACAAGGCTTTTTTTAAAAGCACACATGATGCAATAATGTTTTTAGCAGTGTCTGAGCCTACGTGGTGCCCTGTGTTCATCATGCCAGGCAGAGCGTGGGTGAGACTGGCAATCCGGTGTAACTCACAGGGATATGGGATCTTGAACCAGGGAGCCACAGACAGGATGCCCTGTCTTGCATCGGTCCTGGCATAGAATCCGTACTGGTCCTTCTCCGGCGGGAAGACGTCCGTCACCGTGAAGATGAAACACAGCAGCCAGGACACCAGGATGGCCATGATTATCTGGAACACACAGACAGACACAGTCAGACAGGGCAGACCCAACGAGCAGCGCACAGTCAGACAGGGCAGACCAAACGAGCAGCGCACAGTCAGACAGGGCAGGGAGAGAGACAGGCAGAACAAGCAGCAGACACAGACCGACAGGGCAGGGAGAGAGACAGACAGAACAAGCAGCAGACACAGACCGACAGGGCAGGTAGAGAGACACAGGCCGACATAACGAGCAGCAGACACAGGCAGTGCAGGGAGAGAGAGAGAGACAGACAGAACGAGCAGTAGACACAGGGCACACACAGTCAGACAGGTCAACAGGCACACACAGTCAGACAGGTACACAGGTGGACAGCTGGACTCACTGGGAACATTTTGAAGAGCTGCAGGCGGTAGGCAGTCCAGCCCTTCTTGGACTTGTACACAGGGAAGGGCAGCTGGACATTGCGGGCATACTGGGAGAACAGCAGGACCAGGAATATCGTCCTGCAGAGAGAGAGAGAGAGAGATACTGAGAGGGACAGATACAAGAGAAGAATGGACAAACCGGGGAAGAAAAGAGGGCTGAGACAGGTGCAGAGAGAGAGAGAAGAATCCAGATCAGAGAGATGACAGAACCCAGGAGGGGGGAAAAGGAGAGGTGGTGAGACACTCGACTGGAAACGGACAGAAAGAGAGAGACGGGGAGGCAGACACTCACAGCATGGCGATGCCCCAGTGCTTGCCTGCCCTCTCCCCTGCCGCCTGGAAGCCGGACAGCCCGATGAGCGCCACCGTGGGCGTGATGGTCAAGGGTCCGATGAACTGCAGCAGCACGCCGGGCAGGCCCAGCAGCCCGATACACACCTCCACCAGAGAGGACACGATGATGGCGCCCTGGATCTGACAGAGCAAGAGACTGACTCTCACCTGACCGGACACAAGCACACCACTCTTGCACTTGGGGACAACCGCGCTACATAATGCTCTAACCTCGAGTAACAGGAATTTAAACCCGACACAGAGAGCTGAAGGATGAAACAGGGGAAGAGGCCCGAGACATTTCAAATCCCAGAATTCCCCATACTTGCAACGGAACAATTATCAATCCTGCCGGGAGAGAGGGAGGACTTGCGACAGTTGTGGGAGATCGGGGGGGCCCGATGCAAGTATTCAACGCCAACCTAGAGGACTTCTTCCACATCAACAGTGAAACACCCAGCCATGGAAACTACAAGGACGTGCACTGACTGTACAGCCGAGAGGCTTGCGGCAGTGTGGAACAAGCCCCACTGTTGTGAAAGGCTGGCACCGATGTAGAGAGACGCTATAAAGAGGAGAGCACTCTGGGCCGCCCCATGATGTCCTTCTGGTTGCGATCTCGCTCCCCTGCCCCCGCTGGGCAGGT